>NW_015167086.1:0-43576 GCF_001447785.1 Gekko japonicus
ATGAAGGGTCCGTCTTTACCTTCCATGTTGTTCCTTTGTTAGATGTTTTCAACGAAACACTTTTGACCTGGGAGCAGCTCTTGGAACGGCTGAACATACGTATATGCAATGCAACACAAGACTTCATCCAATCCATTTTTCTGAGGTACATGAAAGCTGAACCAGAGGGCCGAGCACGGTATCGTTCTGTCTTGTCCCAGGCCTGGGGTGATTGCCACTTTGTATGTCCAGCTAACAAAATTGCCTCAGAGATGGCAAAGACTGGAAGCCCTGTCTATGCTTACACTTTCACCCATCGCAGCAATGGCTCCATCTGGCCTGAATGGATGGGGTCCAACCATGGATCTGAGGTCCCATACCTTTTTGGAACTCTGACCTTATTACCAGGAACCAATGTAACTCACACAGAGGAAGAGTTAGAGCTAATCCCCCGAGTGATGCGATACTGGGCGGAGTTTGCCAGAAGCGGGTAAGAGAACTGCTTACTTATGCCTGTTCATCATCCCTGGCTCAGAAGGTAGTGCTTCCCTAAAGTTTCTCTGTCACAGAACATGTTAGGAACTGGCATCTACTTTAAATACATGCCAGTGTCTGTCACCTGTGAGAGGAAATCGCAGCTAGAAATAACTTTAACTACATTCATTGGTTCATTGAATTTGTTTCATTGAGACATTTGAGAGCCAGTTTGGTGTCATGGTTAGGAGCGTGGACTCTAATCTGGGAGAACCAAGTTTGATTCCCCACTCCTCCACGTGCAGCTGCTGGTGTGACCTTGGGTCAGTCACAAGTTCTTTCAGAGTTGTTCTCTCAAGAGCAGTTCTCTCTCTCAACCCCACCTCCCTCACAGGGTGTCTGTTGTGGGGAGGGGGAGGGAAAGGAGATTTTACACCACTCTGAGACTCCTTCAGGTAGTGAAGAGTGGAGTATAATTCCAATCTCCTCCTCTTCCTCTTTTTCTCCTTCTTCTTTTGTGCATTTTTATCCTACCTTTCCTCCAAGGGGCTCAAGGCAGTGCACAGTGTTCTCCCCTTGTCCATTTTAATCTCATGACAACCCTGTGAGGCAGCTAGGCTGAGAGAGAGAGAGGCCCCAAAGGTCACCCAAGCAAGTTTCATGCCAGAATCAGGATCTGAACATGGATTTCCTGGGTACCTCACTCCAACCATTCCACCATGCTGACTTTTATGCCCTTCTTGTGGACAATACCATTTCTCTTCTGCCTTTCGATATTAAACTTCCAAGTTAACTAATAGGAGTTTCCATTTGGCTTCCCCAAGCTGGAAAAAATACTGATTTAATGCCTTGCCAGCATTTATCCACTAATTCTGAAGCTGAATGCACTTTAGAGAAGCTATATGTATAGCAGATTAGAGAACCCCTGAATCAAGCAGGACAGAATCTGGCTTTATTTGGGATTCTCTAATTGCGTCTAATAGCAGCTATAAAGTTGAAAGGGCTACACTTACCTTTCCTTATTTCCTTTCTCTGATTTCCTACCATTTGCTCTGGTTTCCATGGCAACAGGAGGGAGAGGGAAGAGGCATCTCTGCAGGACCATTGGCTAAAGCCCCTTTGGGGGAGGTTTGAGCCAATCAGGGCAATTTGCTTCTGCAAATGGCATTGCATTGGTTTGCAAACTGCATTTGCAATTGCTGTCAACTTGTTGGTTTCAAAAGGCTGGATGAGAGAGGTCTTTGGCTTGGAGGGACTGGCTGCCTGCCTGGCTTTTTGCTTCAACCGCTGCTTCTCTCTGAGCCTGCCTGACTCCTGCTGCCTGAAAATCTCCTGGACTTTGGATCGGATCCTGCCCACCTGGAGAAGACAGTGAAGGGTTTGACTTACAGTATTTTTAAAAAAGAAGTTTCCTTCTTTTACTGTTCCTTGTTCTTTGGGCCTTGTGGGTGGGTTGTGGGTGTGTGTGGCCTAGGCTGTGGCCTGAGGCCCAGTGTTTGGTTCTCTTTGGCCCCTGCCACACGGCAGGGAAACCACGAGGCAAAAGCGCGGCTAATAGAGCCGCTCCAACGTTGAGACGCTGCGGCGGGATCCCACGGATCCCCTGGCGTTCCATTTAGTTTGGTTCTAGTAGGCAGACTTCTGGTTTCATGTTGTTGGAGTTTGGAGTTCTGTGGCTTTTGCCTTGTTTTTTGCAGTGGGCCTTGAGATTGGGGGGGAGGCGTGTGGCCTAGACTGAGGCTTCAGGCCTAGTTCTTGGGTTTGGGAGGGGGCGTGTCCTGTTCTGTGTGTGTCTGACTCCACTGAGTCAGTGAGGGTTGGTATACTGCTCCTGAAGAGAGAGGAGGATCAGGGTGAACACACAATCCCCTCCCTCTCACTTTCTGAGGGGAAATGTTGCATAAGGTTTCTCAAGGATTTGCCCTTGGCTTTGGAAGAAAACAAAGCATTACTGGGCTTCTGTGTATTGGGCTGGCCTTACTTCAGGTGGGCCAGCAAAGGCGCATGAACACCATGCATTTTTTAAATTTTTCATAGACATAAACAAACTTACAAATAACATATATAGGGGATTACAATCTTATGTTTTTTCCTTTTCAATTTCTTTGACCTCATAATTGGATTTAAAAGCCTAGTAATTTTTCCATCTTATATGTTCGTCATATACCTTATATACCTTTTATTAATAGTTAAAACCAATGTTCCCTCTAAGCTGTGGAGTCATGTGAGCAAAAATTCGACTTTGTGAGCTACCGGCATCAAAGTTGTGAGCGAGCGATTTGGCTACTGCATAAATTAGTTTGCTCTGGAGCCCTCCTTCCTGAGCTAAGACAAAAATGTGTGAGCCGGAGGCTAAAAAACTGTGAGCTGGCTCACACTAACTTAGCTTAGAGGGAACAGTGGTTAAAACTATATTTCATAGGTCTATATAGTTAGGTTACTCAGTTAGGAAACTCTGTCTCCTGCCTGGGGAAGGAGGGTGTGTGAGTTGGCTCATCTCATTGTCTCTTTCCCCAGATCTATTAGCATTTCCATGGCAGGTGATTGACCTAGCTTCCTGCCCTTCAAGATGGAAGAGGGGGAAATATGACATTTTTAAAACTCAGGGGGCGAAAATGCCCCCCAAAGTTTCTAGTTCAGAGATTCTCTGGGTTGACCTTACTCCTCCTGTTGGGTTTTGGCACTGCCACAGTGGCATTGGTTCTGCTGGGTACATTGCACTGTTTCTGCTGCTGGCCTTCCAAAGGTCCCACACACACACACACTTTATTGCAGAGATTCTGCAGGGCTTGTATTGCTTGGCTATTTCCCCCTATTGGAAACTACGGAGGATAGGGGCATCCTCTTTGGGTGCCCACAGAATTAGATCCCCTGGTCCAATCTTTTTGAAACTTGGGGGTTGTTTTGACAAGAAGCTCCAGCAGCTATGTTGCCGATCTGCTGCCTCTACGTCAAAAAACAGGCCCCCCAGACCACTGAATATACTCCAGGGAGGATTTGTCTTTGCCTTCAATTGCCCCATTAGGTATAATGGACCAGAAAAATTCGGGATTCTCAAATTTTGGTATTTGGGCAATTCTGTATTTAACAATGTTTTTTAGGTCCAATGAACCTGAACCCGAAAAATACCGGATTATTATTTTTGCACACCCCTAGTAACTAGTGAAAGCTTAAAAACAATTACTTTCCCAGAAGAATGAAATAACAATAAATCAGAAAGGTTTTTTTAAAAAAAAATAATAATCACATAACAGATGCAGCAAAAAGCAAAAAAGAAAGTTTGTCTTTTGGGGAAATAAAATTGGCTGGACCGGGTGCCCAAAAGACACTGGAGCAGATATCTGGCACCTATATCCAGGGAGAATATTCCACAACTGGGGCTTCCCCACGGAAAAGCCTTTGGTCTGGTCATTGTCTGCCTAATTTTGGAAGTCAGGGTTATGTGAGTCACGACCTCTGTGGAGGATCTTAAATGGTAGCCCTATTAGTTTGTGGTGCCATTAACAAGGCCCAGGTTCTTAGATACATGTTGACAGTGATGAAAGCTTTTCCAGCTCTAACTAATGTTAAATCAGTACTCTAATTACAAATTACAAAGCTGAATGGAATATGTTGTGGGGACCTTACCAAGGAATGTATTTTACTGGTTGCATTTTTAACATTGTAATCCATCTTGAGTCTCCGTGAGATAGGTAAAGTTAGTAAATGAATAAATACATAACTAGGCAACATATATTGTGTACCTTACATAGACCTCTGACTTCATGGATCATGATATTTTTGCCTTCTGTGCAGCAATCCCACCCCTTCAGATGTCGGAGAGACAAAATGGCCACTCTACAACCCTGCAGAGCAGAACTTCTTTCGCATCAGCACAGAGCCACCTCAAGTCATGAAGCCCTCACCCGCCCAGCACTGCTGTTTCTGGAGGGCACCCTTATCAGAGGCATTATGCCCAAGTGAGTTGAGGCCGTGAAAGGGGGAGGGAGACCCAAAGCCATTCCCTGAGGTAGACATTGCCTCATAAACTGTGGTTGAGTTGGAATCTGGGTCACCCAAGAGTTGATAGCACAATGCTAAGGCTGTTCTGGAATTGCTTAGGATAGTGACTGACCCCCTCCATTATAATTCCTGCACCAAAATTGTGTCGTGCCAGACGTGTGTCAGGGGAAGGTGCAGGACTCGTCTCTGTTTCCTTTGCCTCCATCTCCACTAGGGACAGGCATGAACTGGGACACGAAGCAAGATCTGTATCAAATTTGGGGCAGTCCAGGGTCTGGGAAACAATGTTCAGTGAAGCACATGCTCCATGGACATCCCCCACAGGTCTGGGAAATGGTGGAATTCTCTCCAGCCTTGGAAATGACAATTGGGGCCCACCAAAGCTTGGCAGGCACTGCTGGCTGCCAATTAGAGAGCTCCCATTCACCTTCATGGGATCTGAAAACTATATAAGGAATGGGCAGAGCCCCACGTTCCTTTGTTGGGGGTTTGCAGTGAGAAGGAGAGGATCAATATTGTATTTGTGAATTGGCGATTAATGTTGGCAGAGTGTAGATATGCAGTAAAGCGGAGCACAAGCTGTTTAAAGAAGAAGGTTGGTTTATTAAGAAGAGAACCAACTTTGTAGGAAAGAGGAGAGAGAAAGAGAAGGAAGTCTTAAGTAACTCAGGTGTGTCAAACATGTGGCCTGCAGGCTGGATCTGACCCCTGCAGGGCTCCTATCCAGCCCTTGAGCAATTGGCTCCCTCCTGCTTCCTTCTCCAGTTCTGCTACTCCTGCATTGCAGCTTGCTTTGCCAGACTCTCTCAATCGCACAGGAGAGATAGATAGGCAAGCCTCTGTTCTCTGCATTGGTTGAGGCTCCTCCCCCTCCTCCTTCCTGGGGGAGGAAGGGAATGAGCCAAAGCTTGCTTTCTGGCCAGGCTCCCTCAATCACAGAGGAGACAAAGGCAAGCCTTTCTTCCCTTCCACTGGCTGAGGGTCCTTCCCTTTGCTTGGCTGCCTCAATCGCATGGGAGAGATACAAAGCACCTTTAAGACCAAAAAAGTTTTATTCAAGGTATGAGCTTTTGTGTTCCTTGCTACAGTGTGTGTGTGTGTTTTGTTGGGCTCGTTATGCTGTATGTGTGTGTTTTGGGGCCTGTTATACTGTGATTCTCCTGGGTGCAACTGGGTCTGCCTCCCCTTTATCTCTGTATTCATGCCCTCATGATCCAGTCTTTCTTAGTAGAAAAGCAATTTGAACTATTTAAATGAGGAATAACAACAAGCAGTGAGGTGGATTAGGTTGAGAGTGTGTGTCCAGACCAAGTTCACCCAGCACATCTCATTTGTAGACTGGGGATTTTGAACCTAGACTTCCCAGATAGCAGGCTGATACTGACCGCTATACATGGCTGTCTCTCTATCCTTGCAGTGCCTCATAGGAGTTGCAGTTATTTTTCTGGGAAGACTATAGTTTTGTAGACAAAAACATAGCCCTCACTCTGCATCATCATGCCTTCATGTGTTCTTGAACAGCACACAAAGCAGTTTATGTACAAAAGATTGCAATGCCGCCTAGCCGTTTCATGATTTGAAGATTACAGATACACACCTGAACCACATACTCAAGATTACTACAATACAAACGTTTTGATGCAATAATTCAGAACAAGAGGTGTCAGTTATCAGAGACTGTTAAATGAACAAAATATTGCAAGAGTGCTAATGTTTTAAGCATGTTTTTATTTTAAGTTTAAAAAAATCTTTAATTGTGTTTGTGTCCTTTATAAAGTTTATATGTCCGCTACCTGGCATTACATTCAGGGGTCATTTCCTGCAGGAGTGCACAGGAGTGGAGCTCCGGCAGTAAAGAGCCCAGGGGGCAGGCAGATGCAACAAGCCCCACCCACTGCTCCCAGCAGCCCTGGGCTACGAGGAGCACAAGGATCTCCGCGTCCCCCCCACCTTAGCTAGCAATCCAAAACAGTCCAGTGGAGCCTGAGCAGTGAGTGTTGCCTTCTGACACACTTCCGGTGATACCAGGGGGTGTGGCATATGCAAATAAATTATGCTAATGAGTTATGCTAATGAGCTCCTGCACCTCTTTTTCTACAAAATGACCCCTAATTACATTACACATGGCCCAGGCTTACAAGGTCTCATTTATGGCATATCCAGCCCACATAACAAATGAGTTTGATGCCCTTGGTCTAACTAGCTAGGAGGGAGTTAGTAAACTAATAGTTCTCAGCAGGAGCAAGAAAGAAGCCTAACTAAGCCAATCAGGAGCCAAGAAGGAGACTATCTGAAAATAGTAAAACGTCCCTAATCTCACCATGCTAACTAGTTGTCCCCTCTGCTGCCCTCTGCAGGATGTTTTTGTCATTTTGTTTATCTATGCATGATAGAACTTGCATATTCCAACACCCCTTTTCAAGGTCTAGTGTGCAAAGTCCCCAAGATTCATTTCATGCAGAAGTAGCTTGGTAAGTGCATCTGCAATCATATTTTCTGTAAGATGGGATCCACCATTTTTGTGGGCTTGTCCCCACCCCCAGCAGTGATGTCACTGTGCAATGTCAACAATGCAATGACGTCACCCGGAAGTGATGTCATCACATCAGTGATGTTGCGTGGTAATGCTCTACTTTGGGGGCAAAACTCTGTGGTAAAATCTGCTACAAACCATAGTTGCCCAAATAGCAGAGCATCACCACATGATGTCCACGACGTGATGATGTCACTTCCGGGTGATGTCATAGTGCTCTGGGGGCCTCCCTCCTGGAAAATTCCCTCCCACTCCCCACTGGCATAAGGTAAGGACCTGGCAACCCTAGCAATACTCCAACAATTCCTTCTGCATGTATCTTACAAGATAACACTTTACATCTATGTGTTTAGTCCTTGAATTAATTATTTCGGTTTGTGCAAGCTTTATGCATCCCTGATTATCTTCAAAACATTGCACTAGTCTGGGTTCTTCCATCCAAAAGTCCTGCATTAACTGTGGTATCCGCTTTAGTTGTTTGCATGCTTCTGCTGCAGATACAAACTCTGCCTCTGTGGAGGTTACCGCCACAGTCTCTTGTTTTCTGCTGGTCCAGCTGACTGGTCCATTTCCATACAAAAATAAATGTCCTCTGGTTGACTTCCTGTAGTATCTGTAGTATCTCCTGCCCAGTCTGCATCCATGTATCCCATCAATTTGGGATTGTCATTTGCTGGTAATTCCAGTTTTAGATGAGCAGTGTTATGAAGATATCTGGCAAGTCTTTTTACTGCATTCGAGTCTCTTTTACTTGGTGACGTTGTTTCTCTGCATAGTATGCCCGCAGCTGCTGTGATGTCAGAGTGTGTAAGCATGCTTATGTACAGCAGTCTTTCAATTGCTTCCCTGTACTGTTTGTTACTTTGGCCACCAAATGAGAAGGGAGCACTCACTGGTGAAGACCCTGATGCTGGGAAAGATTGAAGGTAAACGAAGAAGGGGATGGCAAAGGATGAGATGGTTAGACAGTGTAATAGATGCAACGAACATGAAATTGAGCAAACTCCGTAGGACGGTGGAAGACAGGAGGGCCTGGCGTGATGTGGTCTATGGGGTCGCGAAGCACCGGACTCAACTGTGCAACAACAACAACTGCTTGTTGCTGGTTAGAGGTTCTTCATTCCCTTGTTGCTTCAGGTAGTTTGCCTCCATAGGAGTGCCTACTGGTTTGGATTTTCTCATTTGCATATAGTCCTGAAATTCTAGGATTTTTCTGTTTTTTGTTGAGGAAGTGTGGGTGCACACAAAAGCTTATACAATATGAATAAAACTTTGTCAGTCTTAAAGGTGCCACTGGCCTCAAACATTGTTTAACTAGCCACACTGTGGTGGCTGTCAGTAGCTCACACTGGAGTGGCTGGCCAGGATTTCACTGCCATGAAGATTACCTTCAAAAACGTCCCAGTGGCTCTAGTCATTTTGGGAATGTAGATAGCTTAAAAATACAAGGGATGAAAACAAATCTCTTTTACAGGCTAGGAATGAGAATCTAACAGTCCTTGCAGCGTGGCAGTGTTTCCTTCCCTCTCAAACCATGCTCAGCTACAGTCCAGGCTAGGGTTGCCAAATGTACTCACCCCTTGGAGCGGGGGAGCCTCACTGGGCTCCGGGAGCTCTTGCCGGATGCGCACGCGCGCCGGCAGCACATCACAGGAAGTTATGTGCTTTGTGCTCATGTTGGGGGCATGGCCCAGATTGTCGAGAGGGAAAACCATATGGTTTTCCCTCTCGACAATCTGGGCCATGCCCCCAACATGAGCACAAAGCACATAACTTCCTGTGATGTGCTGCCGGCGCGCGTGCGCATCCGGCAAGAGCTCCCGGAGCCCAGTGAGGCTCCCCCGCTCCAAGGGGTGAGTACATTTGGCAACCCTAGTCCAGGCTCAGACCTTTTCAGTAGCTGCTTCCGGGGCAGCCTTCTGGCTCCTGCCTTCCTGGCTTTCTCCACAGAGAGTTATTTCAGAGAGGTTTGGGGGCAGCCAGAACCTGGGCAAATGGAGAGCACCCTGTTGATGGGGAGGCGTAGGGTGCTTTTAGATTAATTTTTATAAATGTTGTCTTTTAATGTTTACTTTATCAAATTGTTGTTATTGTACGGTCCTTCTTGCTGTTTTCACAACCCGAGTCTTAATCAGCAGACCCTCATCCCACAAGAGGAGAGCCTAAAAGCATAGGAGGCATCCTTTCAAACAGAGCTGCCCATTTGTCACCTCAGTCTTTAGTTAATCATGAATTACTGATAGATCTTAGTTCTCCCTCTGCAGAAGAGAGGATGAAACTGGCTAATCATGTAGTGCGTGAAAGAGTCCCCCCTCCAGCACCCTGGATTAATGGTGTTGAGCATGCCCATATAAAGGACCTGCCACCTTTTGAGAACGAACCTCTGACGATTCACTCCTTTTAACACCATCAATACTGAAAGGAAATGGTTGTTTGGGTGGTCACATGATAACACGTTTGTTTCTGGGTTATCTGATCTAATTCAGTGGGAGGTTCATTTTCCAGACGTTCTTTCTTGCCACAGGTCACCCTTCTAATGATTCTGTTCCGGCCAGTCCAGAAGGCGATAAGAAGCCAGAAATGTGAATTAAGGAAAATGCATATGGATGGAGAAAGAGGATGGTATGAATTTGGAAGGAAGAAGACTAAAGAGGCAATGGACGACAGAGGAAATCTCAAGTGTATACCTTCATTTTTTAATTTAAATTCAGAGTTGATTGTACTAGTTTCCGTTGACTGATTTTAAGAGATAAAATCCAGTAACCAGCTTCCTCTCACCTTCTTCTCAGGCACAATCAAATCTACATTCATTTGACTAAATTAACTGAGTCTCCTGAGGTCTCCTTCTGCTTCAGTGTCCCTTTGTTTCATGCACATCTTGCCTTTGATTTGATGTGAAGACTGTGCAGGTCTGTCAACACACCCTGAATCTTGTGGAGAACAAGCTTGCGGAACAGAGTGAGGACATCCTTTAGGGTTGCCAGGTCCCAGGTGGGAGCAGGGTTCCTGCCCCACCCCCAACAGCCACAACCCAGCATGATGTCCCCAATGTCACATGGAAGTAACATTATCTCTCTGGGACATCATGTGGCAACACTCTGGTACTTTGGGCAACGTTATGGTGGTAACCATAGAGTTCTGCCCAAAATACCATAGTGTTGCAGCACGATGTCCCCGGTGTGATGACATCACTTCTGTGTGATGGAATTATGTCAGGAATGTTGTGTGCCCCCCCACTCCCAGAATGCTCCCTTCCCCCCCCCACCAACAACTTTTCTGGTGCCCACCAAGTGGTTTTAGAAAGTAACTGCAGCCAGGTGGGACTTTTGACCAGCAAGGCTTCTGATTAGGCTGTGCAGACTTTTAAAACTTTGCTTTGGCAGCAGCTTCTGCCACAGCACAAGGATCTTCACTATGTGACTGAGGGTGAGCTGTGGGGCCTCAAGGTTAAATGCACACAAATAAAGCAGACCTTTGTAAAATATATAAAGCTTTATTGGACAGTTTAAAAAAGTAATATCACACCTTCTTGTAGCATAAGAATCCAAGATATAGACTAAAATGTTCTATTTCATAGCTGTACATCATGATGTAGCATAACATATCAAAGCATACTACCATGGCCTATAGCTGCCTTATTATAGTCATTTTGCCCTTTGGCACCAGGTGGTGTCTCAAATCCAATCAGGAGTCTCCTTTGATGGAACTTTCCTGAAGATGTTGGTGTCCCTCCTAATTCCCCTCTCCTGTCTAGTTACATTACTGAGCACAGATCTCACCATTAGCCAATTAACACATTCAAGTTGTTTTAGAAAGTAGCTGCAGTAAGGCGAGGCTTTTGCCCAGCAAGGCTTCTGATTAGCTATTCGAGATTTGATTGGCTGTGCAGATTTTTAAAACTTTGCTTTGGCAGCTTTTTCTACCACAGGACCTTCATGGTGTGACTGAGGGTGAGCTGTGGCAGCCATTTTGTTTCTGCACCAATGTGTCATAATTCCAAAGATGCTCACAGGCTCAAAAAGGGTGGGGTCCCGTGAACTAGGGAAAGTGAATATGGTTGCCAACATCCAGATGGTGTCTGGAGATCTCCTGCTATTACAACTGATCTTCAGGAGGCAGAGATCAGCTCACCTGGAGAAAATGGTCACTTTATAAATACAGCATTTTACCCCACTGAAGTCCCCCCCTCCCCAAACCTCAGGCTCCACCCCAAAAATCTCCAGTTATTTCCCAGCCCTGAGCCAGCAACCCTAAAAGAGGATCATATTTATCACTCAGCATATGTTCTCTTTTTCCGTTGTTGTGAGGCAGTTCTTCCTCAATTTTAAGTTTTACCTTTTGTGATCAAGCAAAATGAAATATCTCCTTTTTGGTGTGAATTTGGGCTTGTTGGCATCATTCTGCACCAAGATAAAAAGTCTTATTTTAATCCATGCTATCCAAGGAATCCAATGGAATCAGGAAAGTCCTCAAGCTCTTAGTCTGAGGCAGAGTCTTTGCAGACAGAAATAGACAGTAGCTGGTGTGGAAATGGCTCTGAATTGACGACGCTCAGTTATGAATTATGACAGGTAATGGATTGCATGAAATACAGCTAGTACAAATGCATTCTTCGTAACATAGGCAGGAAACAGATCCTTTCTTTAAGAGAACTGAAAATTGTATTACTGAGACATTCATTGCCTGAGGGGTACACTCATCCCTCTATTCTCTATTCAGACAAAAGGATTTTAGTGGTGCTCAAAAACTTACACCATGTGTTTCCTCAGAGATACAGTCTGTAGGGGGGAGACAAATAAATGTGTGAAGCAAATGAAATTTTACCCGTAATGAACTCTTTCAAAACCAGCTTTTGATCTCTCTAGTCATCATATTCTGCATCATGTGAGGAAACCCAAGAGACAATATCATCTGGCCACTAGGTGGCACCATGATACAAAATATATTTTGAAGAGACACCCAATAGTGTAACAAAAATTATTCTGGCATAAACTTCCCTGAGTCAGAGCTCGCTTCTCCAATGCACAATGCATTTATAGGTGAGGGGTGGGGATCTTACAAAGAGATCCCATCGAGAAGAGTAAACAGTTCAAACCCGTGTGGGTGAGGACCATGCCCAACTGTTTATAAAGTAGGATTAAAATTGAATCTGACACAAGATAAGCGGATCCAACTGGAATTTGCTATGGACTCCCTGAAATAATTAAATAATTAAGGGGGTGGGATATCAACACAGCTATGGCGAGTGAGAAATACAAGCTCTTTGTTAAAACTCAGATGGAGTGTTGAACTTATTCCTGAGTTCTAATTCCACAGTTTCATAATACAAGCTCTTTGTTAAAACTCAGATGTAGTGTTGAACTTATTCCTGAGTTCTATCTAATTCCACAGTTTCGTGTTTCTTTTCTTATTATAACTTCATACATTCTTACAAAACGCTAGGAAAGGGTGGTGGTGACTGTCTTCTCACCAAGCTTGTTCCCCCTAGCAGGATCGTGTTGACAGCAAGTGAACAGTTTATCACTACTGCCTTGTCGAGCACAGGAACCAAATGTACCCATCACATAGTTTGGCAGCCTAGCAAGGTGGTCTGCAGGGTCTATCCCTGGCTGAGCTGTGTGTCTCTTCCAGACTGCTTCATGTAGAGCCCTGCCTTGCCAACCTTGACCCCCCCCCCTTTAAACGCCCTCTAATACAGAGAGAATTGAGAGGCAATCCACCAGTGTACTCTGAGCCTGCTGGCATATCATTTCTTCCCATAAAGCTGCCTAAAGCATTTTGATTACATTAAAAATAGGGGTTTTGTTCTTTATTTACATAATTTATTTAATAAGGAAGGTGTGGCGGGGAAGGAAATGGTCTTGAGTCTCTGTATTTTGTTTCAGTTTGCCTGAACACGGTTTATTAATGGGAATTACAAACGTGAGTGGAATATGTTGCAGAGACTTTACTATTTTTAACTGTACAAAGTTTGAGTCCAGTGGCACCTTTAAGACCAACAACGTTTTATTCAAGGTATAAGCTTTTGTGCGCAAGCACACTTCTTTTAACTGTATAATGTACCTTGAGTCTCAGTGAGACAGGTGGACAGTAAACAAAGCTAATTTTATTTATTTTATTTTATTAGATTTGTATCCCACCCTCCCTGCATAGCAGGCTCGGGGTGGGTTCCATCAATTACAATATACAAAAACTTTAAAATAATTAAAATACATAGGGTTGCCGGGTCCCTCAAAATCCCCAGCAGGGGACTTGGGGGGGAGGGGGCATTACTGGAAGTGGTGGGGAGCTCCCAGTGTGATGATGTCACACAGAAGTGGCATCGTCACGTTGGGGAGTGGAAACCCCCGCCTCTCCCCAGAAGAGTTTAAAGGGTCTCTTTAAACACTGCTGGGGGAGGTGCACACGCCTGCACTCTGAGACCCAAATTCGGGGTTTAGAGTGCAGGCACGCAGCCCCCGCCTCTCTCCAGCAGCGTTTCAACGTTGTTGGGAAGAGGTGGGGAGGAGGCCGGGTGGTCGCTCTTGGAGCGGGGCTTCCCCCACCTGCCAGCTGGCTGGTGGGTGGGAAGGAGCTCCTCCAAATCGGGAAACCCCTGCCAAACCAAAAATACATTAGATAAAAATGCAACAATATTCCTACGTGCTAATAGGATGAGGTTTTTCAGATTGGGGTCCCTAAATGGTAAACATAGATCTGACTCGCTGAAGGGGAGGCCCAATGGGGGGGAAACCCCTGCCACCTCAACTAAGAGCCTGGTGGAAGAGCTCTTACAGGCCCTGCAGAACTATAAACGTTGAGGGGCAACTTTGCATTGGCACCAGAGCTCTCTCAGGTCCCAGCCGCAATGATGGCAAAGAGTCCCGCCTGCCAGCGCCCACTCAAAGAGCTTGATGGCGTCCACAACTCCTTCACAGACATTGTTGGCCATCTAACCGGCATCGACTCCAGCCGCCTCTCCCTCTCCCCCTTTCTTGACCTGGACACCCAGATCTCTTTGTCCCTCATCTCTGATGGCCCCAAATCTTTGGTGGAAGAGCTGCACTGTACTGAGGACGAGGACACCCAAGAGGAGAATGATTGCAGTCTGGTCATGGTGGAAGTTGGTAGCAGTGGACCTGATGGGTCAACCTCCGATTTCTGTGCTGCAGGAAGGAACCAACAATGTGGTGCAGGGTGCTGCTCTTCAAGATGGGATGCAGACCATAGCCATCAAGATGTCCAATGAGGCATCATTTCTGGATACTTTCTAGCCACTATTGGGAAGCCCACGGAAATTCGTGGCACAGCAGGACCAACTTGCACTAGACATGTCCGAACAGCACAAGCATCAGCCCTTCCTGGAGGAGAAAGCCATGAACCCCATTTCTCACCAAGGTTTGGGGGATTCATTCCCTCATTCCTATTGTTGTCATGGCTGCTCCAGCGACCACATGAAGGCTGTGGCTTCCGTCTTCGTGGCCCTGCTGCTTGCACCATGGCTCATCTACGGGTCTTACTACTACCTGCCTCTCGAAGCTCCCACCTGTCCGAACCTCACCAGCCGCATCGCATTCGCATGTGCTCTGTCTTGATGGTCGGCTTTCCTATCCTACTTGGCATCACCTTCTGGTCCATTTCTGCCTTGTCTCAGGACAGCCTTGACCCGCTGTTTGCCTACTCCCAAACCATCCTGATCCACCAGGTGTTTGTTGCATCCTCTGTGGGCCAGTTTGCCATCTTCAGCCTCAACCTGCTAGTGACAGCCACCTTCCTCCCACAGGAACATCTCCACCTCAACCCCATCTTGGCTGGGCTCTTTTCCAACAGCAGGTTCTGCTACTGGGTGGCCTTGCTCCTCTGCAGCTCCTACCGAAGCTTCGGATTTGGACTGGCCTTCTTCCCCAGCCTCTGCATGACTGCCTACAATATCTACTGCCTCTACGACATGGGCTTTGGTTTCCTTTTCATGCCTGCCCCATCGGGTTACGCCCACCCCACCGCTGCCCCAATGTTACCCAAAGAAGCAGTCTCCACTTAGGTTTAAGTAGAAACAAGGATTAAGTAGAAACAAAACTGTGCATAGAATTATCTGTGTATAGAATTATCTAAACGATGTGTATAGAATTATATTATTATAGAATGTGTATAGAACTATCTAAATGTGTATACAATTTTATTATGATATTACTATAGAATATGTATAGAATTATTATAGTATGTGTATAGAAATATCTAAACAATGTGTATAGTATTATATTATTATAGAATTATATTATTTTATACTATTATATAATTATATTATTGTATTTTATTGGTGTTTCAACTGTTTTAATTTTTGTATATTGTATATTGTTTACTAAAACTGATGGAACCCGTCCTGAGCCTGCCATGCAGGAAGGGTGGGATATAAATGGAATAAAATAAATAAATAGTCCCGCCGGGCCCTGATCTCATATGGGAGCTCATTCCACCAGGTAGGGGCCAGTGCTGAAAAAGCCCTGGCCCTAGTCCAGGCAAGGCAGACGTCCTTGGGGCTGGGGACAACCAGGAGATGCTGACTGGCAGATCATAAAGCCCTTTGGGGCTCATAGGGGGAGAGGCATTGTGGCAGATATGCAGGCCCCTGGCCATTATAGGACTTTGAAGGTAAGCACCTTGAAACAGATCCGGTACTCAATAGGCAGCCAGTGCAGTTCGCACAGCACAGGGTGGATACTCATCTACACAGATGACAAAGTCAAGATAGTAAATGAATGAATAAATAACCAGGCAACATATACTGTGTACCTTACACAGAACAAGTTCCTTCTCTGACTTTGTGGATCACGATATTTTTGCCTCCTGTGCAGCAATCCCACCCCTTCAGATGTCAGTGAGACAAAATGGCTGCTCTACAACCCTGCAAAGCAGAACTTCTTTCGCATTAGCACAGAACCACCTCAAGTCGTGAAGCCCTCTCCCACTCAGCACTGTGATTTTTGTAAGGCACTCTTCTCAGAGGCATCGAAGCCAACAGAGCAGAAGCCCTGAAAAAGGGAGGAGAAGCCCAAATCCATTCCCTGGGATAGACATTTTCCCATAACTTGTGCTTGTTTGGAATCCCGGTCACTCTAGAGATGACAGCACAATGCTAAGGCCATTCTGCAACTTCTTCGGATCGCAACCGAGCCTCTGTGCTGGAGAAAAAAAGAATTATCTTTTAATTACTAGTAAATTGATAAAATAGCCTTTTAAATTTTGCTTGAGCAGTTAGCATGCATAATCAGACATAATCCCTGTAGTACCTGCATATGATTTCATATAGAATCACATTAAGACCCAATCACTTAACTGTAGAACCATCACATGATGAAACTATAATGATTAGTTAAGATGGTGAATGTCACTTTGCCTATAAAAAGCGTCACATAGAAGAATCACTCAGGTTTCTGTTAATGGAGTGTCAAAGAATGTAGGTGAGTTTTAATGTGCTTGCTTGTGTATATGTTGTGTTTCTTAAGCTTTTTAAAGCATTCTGAGATAGTTATTTATTCAGTCACACTAAAGAAATACTAGGGGAAATGTCAATTTTAGTGTTCACTTGTTTTTGTTTCTATTTTTTATTATCTTGCCTAAAAAAAGAGAGTTGTGTCTTCTTTTCAACGAAGCTCGTTAACTCACTGAAAGCAGCTGCCTGGTTTGCTGGCACAAGATTAATAATCACAGAGCGCACAGAAATATTGTACTATTGCCAACAAGTTGCCCCTTTGTGAGGCCTTATCTCGACAGATCCTTTTGAAGTCTCTCATACTGCTTGGCCGATGAGGATAAAACTCACAGAACAAGGCGTTCGGACCTTCAAGTTGGATATGGGATAATTATCTCATTATAAGGGCACTGGATAATGAACGGGAAGGAATTCTTTATCAAAGGTAGCAACCCTAATATTTTATGCAGAGATACAGCTGATCTCCAGACTGCAGGGATCAGATCCCCCCCCCGGGGGGGGGGGTGGAATGGCATCTCCGGAGGGTGGACTCTGTGGCCCTGTATCCCTGCTGAGCTTCCTCCCCTCTCGAAACTCACCACCCCCAATCTCCAGGAATTTCCCAGGCTGGGACCAGCAATCCTATGACTCACTAAGTACACGTTAGATTACACCTGGGATGTCTCCAGGTCAAGTGGGGAGAGAGAGGCATGTTCTGAAATCCCACTGTCCTGATCACCCATAAGCCTGCTTTGGAGAGGGACTCTGGCACATGGAACAAGGAATTCCAGCCCTTCACCTCCTCCCACCATTTCCCCAACAAGACATGATGGGGGGGCTATCTGCCCTGTTGTAGAAATCCTCCAGTTTATTCTCACAACAATCCTGTGAGGTGGGTTAGACTTATTAGAGTGTGTGACTGGCCCAAAGTCACACACTCTAACCACTATAAGGATAAAAACTGGAGAAAGGAGAGCCATACAAACTGCCCTAAACCCCATAGGAAAAGAGTAGAATTAAAATAGGACAGGTAAATTGCATGAAGTGCAGCCAGTACCAATGCATTCTTATGAACAGAGACAGGAAAGAGATCCCCATTTTTTAGAGAGAAATGAAGATTGTATTACTGAGGCAATCCTTGCCTTGCCTGCGGTGTGCGCTCATCCCTCTATTCCTTGATCACACCCTAAATCAAGATTTTAGTCGTGTTCAAAAACTTGCACTGCACGTTTCCTCAGAGATAACAGTGTGCAGGGGGGAGACAAATGAATGTGTTAACCACATGAAATGTTACCTGTAATGAACTTTCAAAACGGCTCTGGGTTTCCAGCTGTATGCTGTACGCGAGGGAATCCCGGAGACGATAATATTGTCTGGCCATTAGGTGGCACCATGATACAAAGCATGTGTTGAAGAGAGGTCTAACGAAAGTTATTTTGGCCTAATAATAGTTCCTGAGTCAGAGCTCACTTCACCCGATGCACAAAATGTACATTAATTAGGCCCATGCATTTATATTAGCACCAGAAAGGTGAGGTGTTACAAAGAGATCCCATCCAAAAAGTAAGTAATTCCACCTGAGTGGGTGAGGACCATTCCCAACTGTTAATAACGTAGGGTTAAAATCAGATCTGAAAAAACATCAGATCCAACTGGAAATTTCAAAGATCTCCCTGAAATAAGTAACATAAGGCGGGTGGGATACTAACAGCTACAGTGAGTTAGAAATCCAAAGTCCTTGTTAAGACTTGGAGTATTGAACTTATTCCTGAATTCTAATTCAGGAGTTTCATGTTGCAGATGCCCCTGCCCCTCATCAGAGTAATAAAATGTTCTGCGATGGTATGATGTGATCATTAGAGTGCTGGATCTGAGAGACTCCAGTTCAAATCCCAACTCTGCCATGGAAACTTGCTGGGTGAACTTGGGTGCGACTCAGTCTCAGCCAAATGTACCGGCTCACGGGGTTGTTGTAAAGATAAAATGGAGGACAGGAGAATGATGTAAGCTGCTTTGAATCCCCATTGGGGAGAAAAGCAGGGTATAAATGAAGAAAGTAATATCAAAGTACAAGGAGACAAGTCCCTGCCCCAAGGAGCTTCCCATCCAAAATGTGCCATAAAGAACAGAAATGAAAAAGGAGAAAAACATGGAAAGAAGACAAGTGAGTTTCAAAGGGTGTGTTCATTACAGCAAAGACATTTGTTGTGGCATAAAAGTTAATGGGCTTAAACCCTTTTAATAACATAAGCCATGTTGGATCAGGCCAACGGCCCATCCAGTCCAACACTCTGTGTCACACAGTGGCCAAAACCCAGGTGCCATCAGGAGGTCCATCAGCAGAGCCAGAGCTCCAGAAGCCCTCCCACTATTGCCTCTCAAGCACCAACAATACAAAGCATCACTGCCCCAGACCAAAAGTTCCTATCTATACCTTGTGGCTAATGGCCCCTGATGGACCTCTGCTCCATATGTTTATCCAATCCCCTCTTGAAGCTGTCTGTCCTTGTAGCTGCCACCACTTCTTGCAGCAGTGAATTCCATATGTTAATTACTCTTTGGGTGAAGACGTACTTCCTTTTATCTGTTCTAAGCTTACTGCTGGCCCCGGTCACACCGCAGGAAAAGCCGGGGTGGAAGTGCGGCTTTTTAGAGCTGCAGCAAAAGAGAAGCGTGGCAGCAGGATCAGACAGATCCCCGGAGCCGCGGTGCATATGCTCCCCAGGGTGACCAGATGTGTTCTCTTGGATTTAGATGAAGAGGTAACTACCATGGAGTTTGGTTGAGGGTGGGAGAATAAAAATTCGGCTCCGGTTTCCTGGACTCTATACATATGGTCCAGACGCCTTGTTGACACTGGGGCCGATGAGGGTTTTTCCCATGGTGTTTTCGCTGCCTGTAAAAGGACCATGGAAATGGGCAGTGCCATGGTAGTTGACGTATCAAGTTGCACGATATCAAAGACGGCATCTGTAACCTGTGGTTGTTGTTGTACGACTGAGAGGCCTAGGGAATGGGCCATTCTTTTGACGAGGTCTGTATAAGAAGTGAGATTGTCGGATGGAGATACGGGCTGGTCATCTGTGACTGCCTGGTTAGGAGATTTGTGGTCGGGAAGTATGGACCTTTGAAGCCTCCGAATCAGAATCCTCATCTACCGAATCTGAGGAGTCCTGATCTGGCACTTGAACCAGAGTGGTTTTAACTTGGCTGGTTAAAATCTTTGGTGGTAGGACATGGGGGCTGGGAGGACGGTAGAGTTCCGGTTTATGCTGCAAAGGATCCTCGGCCGGATGATTTGGAGGGTGAGAGAGAGATGCTGAGGGTCTGGACCTATGGGGTGATCTTGATCTGTGGGCAGAGTGGGTCGAGTAACAATCCCAGTCAGAATAGGCTGCCGGAGTCAACCACGGCATGGATGGTGGATAAGCCCCATATAGATACCTCAGTTGGCGGTGATCCCATGACAGAGGTGGGGGGGGGATAAAGACTCGAGGAGATGGACTTCTGGAGCGGGAGCATCTAGGAGACAGTGCAGTATTCTGTCTTTGTGAGCGGTCCCTATAAACTCACTCATCGATATCGACAGACTCAGGAAACAGACGTGGAGGGTGATGCTGAGTGGAGATATGCTGATTTCGTCCTGTACCGATATCGGCATGGGCCTCGGAGACCGTCGATATCGATGACGGGGAAGGAGAGCGATCTGTGCCCGTGGGGCGACTAAGGAGCTAAACAGTCTCGATATCGGAGAAAGGACGCTCGAGTTGGTGTAAAGGAGAGTCAAAAAGTTGGATGGTCGGTATCGGTGGAATGGTATGGGTCTCTGATGCTGATACTGCCATTGGAGTGGGGGGCACATTAGGGGCATTACCCAGTGCAGATGCTACTACCTTTCCCGTCTTTGCCGCCTTTAGGGACTTAGATGAGCCCTTTTTGGTGGACTTGTGCTCCTTACTGGATTTCGGCTTCTTTTTTGGAGTAAAAGCGGAAGACTGCGTCTTCGATGCCAGAGGCTTCGACGTGGATTGGCTAATGTCGGAGGAGGGCCTCGATGCTGGAGCTGTTGATGTCGATGGTTTTTCTGAATCCATCACCGAGGGAGGATGTAACGCTGACTCAAGTAGCGCTACTCTGAGACATGCCGCTCGGTTTTTTCTCATTTGGTTAGAAAACCTGGCATAGTGCCAACAAGACTCTGGTCGGTGTGTCTCTTCCAAACAAAAAATGCAAAGGGTATGGCGGTTGCAACGGTTGAAAAATCCCCACTTCTTCTCCATAAAATAAGCAAAAAAGGGAGAAGAAAACAGGGGGGGGGGAGGCCCAAGTGAGGTAAACGAAAAACTTCCCCCTTAATCGAAAGAAATATCTTTTTTTTAAAAAAAGAAGAAGAACGAAGAAACAAAGATTAGAAGCGAAAAATAAAGAAAACTGAGGAAAAATCTGAAGAGCCTGTGAGGCAAAATTTGTACCGATCAGACCGACTAAAGGAAGGTGTTTCCAGTGCAGTGGTAAGAAAGTAACTGGCGGAATGTCCGCGCCCACCCCTCTGGGCATGAATGGTGGGGTTCCTGCGCATGCCCGAGGTCTGGGTGCGAAAATCCGTTAAGAGCTTGCTACAATGCCGATCGATCCAGCACATGTGCACTGAATTCCATGGGTGTGAAACACAGAGACCACGTCGAAGATACAACATTTCTTGGGACAACCTTGTTCACGTTTGTTCACCCCCTCTAAGAATTCTAAAAGGTTAGTGAGACATTACAGAATCCATGCTGATTCTTCCTCAGTAGCTTTTGTTCATCAATGTGCCTACTAATTCTATCTTTAATAATAAATTTCACCAATTTACCCGATACTGACGTTAGACTGACTGGCCTTTAATTTCCCAGATGTCCTCTGGAACCCTTTTTAAAGGTGGAGGTTAGTTATCTTCCAGTCCTTGGGAATGGAGGCAGATTTTAGCAATAGGTTGCATATTTCTGTCAGGAACTCCACAACTTCACATTTGAGTTCTTTCAGATCTCTTGGATGTATGCCATCTGGGCCTGGCGATCTATCACTTTCTAATTTGTCCATCCATTGTAGGACCTCCTCTCTCATCACCTCAATCCGACTCAGGTCTTTCAACACCCCCTCCTGAAATCAGCGGTTCTGGAATGGGCAAGCACTTCCTGTCTTCCACAGAGGCAAAAGATGCATTCATCTTCTCTGCCATTTCCCCATCATCCTTTAGTAATCCTTTCAATCAGATGCACTGTTATATTGATAAATACATAAAATATAGCTTTAATTGGCACACCTACACATACACATTTGGGTGGGGAAGGAAAAAAAGAAACAGTGGGGCCAAGAGGTTATGAAATGTACAAGGCAATCTCGAGAGCCTAGAACAGTGGTAAGAATTGGTAATACTCTTTTTCCCAGCCACGCCATGCTTGCTTGACAGCTTATGTTTGTTATAAAAAAATCTGTCCTTTCAATTAAGGTCCAAGCAGAATCACACTTGCTGATACATGTTAGTTCAGTAATCTCACACCAGAGCTTCTTGTTGAAATATAATCCTTTTGAATCCAGCTGCAGAAAGTCCTGGGCTGTAGGAATGCTCTCCCACTGAACGTTTTCATCATCAGTGTCAGATGCATGTCCATTTTATTCCTTGCATAGAGAGAGGTCAAGCAGGTGAGCCCTAGACTTCATAAGGTCACTTTTGGCAGATGATGGCCTCAGTCATTCCGGAGGAGCTTGTGATGGATTCCCTGATGGTATGGTGGAAAGAGCCTCAAGAGGCTTTAAATGGCCTTGTAACCTACCTCAGGTTTCTTATTAGAGAAGGTGGATTTTTAAAAATTCATAGATGCCTTTAAGAACTGGACAACTGGTAGAAAGTGCCATCAATTTGCCACCAATTTATGGCAATCCCATGTGGTTTTCAAGGCAGGAGATGTTCAAAGGTGGTTTTGGTTTTGCCTGCCTCTGCAAAGCAACCCCGGATTTCCTTGGTGGTCTCCCATCCAACTTCTAACCAGGGCTGACCCTGCTTAGCTTCTGAGATCTGATGAGTCTGGGTCAGCCTGAGCTAACCAGGCCAGGACTATACCCTGATGGTATATAGCCACTATTATTAGGTTGGGTAACAGTGGTGCCTGGTTGGGTGTTGGCAGGGATGGAGTTGGCAGGGTTTGCTGTGAGGCCAGGTTCTTCGGCTTTGTGTCTTCCTTATATGTCCTTCTGTTGTTGGTGAGTAGGTGTTTCAAAGAGGGTTCAACAAGAAAGACTTCCAAGCAGCATCTGCTGGTCTACCACACGAGAGTTTGTGCTACAACTGGCTACTGGTCAGAGTGCTGACTTCAGATCTGGGAGACAGACCTAGGCTAGAATCTCCTTTCTGTCATGGAAACATGTGGGGCCACCGTGAGCCCGTAACTCACTTTCAGCCTAGCTTCCTTCATGGTGTTGTGATTGCAAGGATAAAGGTTGGGAGAATGACATTGTAAGCAAATCTGGATCCCCATCGGGGAGAAAAGTGGGATATAATAAATGTCTACATAAGAGCATAAGAGAAGCCATGTTGGATCAGGCCAACAGTCCAGCCAGCCCAACACTCTGTATTGCACAGTGGCCAAAATCCAGGTGCCATCAGGAGACGCACCAGTGGGGCCAGAACTCCAGAAGCCCTCCCACTGTTGTCCCCCCCAAGCACCAAGAACACAGAGCATAACTGCCCCAGACATAGTGTTCCCTCTATAGGTAAAGGTTTCCCTTGCTCGCAAGCAAGTCAAATCCAACTCTAGGGATGCAGTGCTCATCTCCGTTTCCAAGCCAAAGAGCCAGCACTGTCCAAAGAAGTTTCTGTGGTCATGTGGCCACATGTGGTCATGTGGCCGGCAGAACACTGTTACCTTCCGACCAAAGTGGTACCTATTTATCTACTTGCAATTTCTTGCTTTCGAACTGCTAGGTTGGCAGGAGCTGGGACCAGAGATGGGAGCTCAGTGCATCATACAGCACTCGGGTCTAGAACTGCTGAACTACCAACCTTCTGGTCTGCAGTTCAGCATCTTAACCATTTGAGCCACCTCTTTACCTTGTGGCTAATAGCCCCTGATGGACCTCTGCTCCAAATGTTTATCCAGCCCCCTATAAATAAATATGATTCTTGTCATTTGCTTGCTGCAACAAATTAACATGGCTACCTGTCTATATAATTTGCTCTTGTCACCATTATTTTTGAGGAGCTTGTAGCAGCAGGTTGGTTTGCCTAATCTTCCAGTGACAGCCTTGAACTACAGATTAGAAAATATCTTCAGGGATACTTTGAAAGCAACTTGGGTAGTGCTACTCTACTAGGAATACTATATGCTTCTTGGAACCTTCTAGTGTTGGCTGGAATGGCGAAGTTGGGGCTAGGGCCCCAGGAGAACCAGCCAGGACAGTCATTGTGGTGTAATACTTAGAGTGGCCGAGCGCCGAATAGATTCTTTTGATCTATGGTGCTGGAGAAGACTCTTGAGAGTCCCTTAGACTGCAAGAAGATCAAATCAGTCAATCCTAAAAGAAATCAACCCTGACTGTTCCCTGGAAGGCCAGATAATGAAACTGAAGCTCAAATACTTTGGCCACCAAATGAGAAGGGAGCACTCACTGGAGAAGACACTGATGCTGGGAAAGATTGAAGGTCAAAGAAGACGGGGATGGCAAAGGATGAGATGGTTAGACAGTGTCATAGATGCAACGAACATGAAATTGAGCAAAATTCAGAGGATGGCAGAAGACCGGAAGGCCTGGCATGATCTGGTCCATGGGGTCGCGAAGAGTCGGACTCGACTGTGTGACTGAACAACAACAACCACCCATAGTGGCAGAATAGGACTTCGGAGATCTAGGTTCAAATCTCCACTCTGCCATGAAACTTACTCTATGACCTTAGGCCAGTCAACTCTCTTTCGGTTGTTGTGAGGATAAAGCAGAGATGGGAGAACTGTGTCTGCAACCCTGAGCCCCTTGGAGGAAGGGAGGAAGGATCAATACATGGCTTTTTAAACACAGAGGGCAGGACTGTAGGAAAAGAGAGCAGAGCCCTTGGATTACCATGTTTTTCAATACTTTTGTTATCTATTTCCATAAATACTGAAGGCGGAGGGGTTGATACACCTTACCCTGTTCTGTGGATATATATTGCTCATGTATTATTGTTTTCCTTTACACTGTGGTCTTTTTGGTTTGTTAGCTGCTTTGGAGACTTGTAAGTTAAAAAGGGGGGTTATAATCTTAAAAAATAAAATAATTAATAATTAATTGTTGCTTAACATTAATTGCAGCATAATTTTAGTTTTATTTAAAATAATATTTTATTTTAAAATAAACATAAAATACTATCCAGTGTTCCCTTCTAAGCTGTGGAATCTTGTGAACAAAAATTCAACTTTGTGAGCTACTGGCATTAAATTTGTGAATGAGTGATTTGGCTACTGCATACATTAATTTGCTCCGAAGCCATCCGTCTTGAGCTATGAGAAAAATGTGTGAGCCAGAGGCAAAAAAACTGTGAGCTAGCTCACACTCACTCAGCTTAGAGGGAACACTGCATCTAATTATATTACTATAGGCAAAAGTGAAATCTGCATGGATTCTCCAGTATTGGGGGGGGGGGTGTTTCCCTGCAGACACAGATCACATCCATGGCCGTAAGAGTCACCCTGAAAATAACAGATTCATCCCTTTATGGAATAACAGAGTACATACAGATCCTCCTTCTACAGGTAAGCCATTTGACACTTTCTAATCAGGTCCCTGCCTGCTGTCAAAAGATGTGTGCATTGTAAAAGACACACACACTTCATGGTGCGCCACAGTGGTGCAAAATTACACATCCTACTACACACAAGGCATGGATGGATCCTAATGATTCTTATGTCCTAAATTCCTCATATCAACATAATTCGTATCTATGTGTGCAGACTGCACCTTAAAAAACACAGATCCAGAACCTTGTAGCACCATCCCATGGCATAAACGCATGGATGCGATGGCTTTTTTTTTTTAATGGGCAGGTGCTTCTCTGTATTCACAGAGAGACTCCTTCTCCAGAATGATTGAGGCCACATTCATCTGCCAAGGCGTCCTGTGCCGTAAAAACACACCACGTGTATGTATCCTTTCTGTTTCCTAAGAAATACACAGGCCAGTTAAATAAATAGGCATTCCACGCCCACCCATTTGGGCAGCTCCGCGCGTGGAGAGGACGATGCCTAAATAGATTTCACCCAGGTAAAAAGAGCGTTGCTATTTAGGGCAAGGGGGAAGAGCGCGGCATGGGGGGACGAGAGAGCCTCTGTTCTCTCTCTCTCTAATGCGCTCCGGGAGCTCCGTAAGGTTAGACGGCTTCAAGGCTAAGCAGGCCCCAATCTATGGGGAGGAAGCTCTTCTGCACAGGCCTCCTATGATCGGCACTGTGTTGCACGGCTCCACACGCTCCGAAGCCAGACCCCGGGATTCCTGATGAGCCGACTCCTCCCTCCCTGACCCAGCCCTCCCCGCCAGACCCCCCCCCATATCTACTGCCAGCCGACGCCCCGCCCCTTTTCATTGTCCTCCCCGCCTGTTTATACACAAAGACCCCCGGTTTCCCTTCTTCTCTCTCTCTCTCTCTCATCCCTTGCCCTTTCCTCTTTCTTTCTTTTAAAAAATCTTTCCCTTCCTCTTTTCTTCCTTTCTTCTACCTCTCTTCCCTCCCCTCCCTCTCCTGTCTCCCCATTTCCTCCTCTCTCCTCCCCCCTTCCCGGTTAAAGGATTTCAGAAACGGGGGCGGAGTGGAGCTCGGTCGAGGATTAAAAGCAAGCGGGGGTGTGTTGAGAGAAGGTCGGTCGAGGATTTGTTTTCCCCCTTCCACCCTCTTCTCTTCTGTCGCTCCGGTCCGAAAACTTCTTCTGGGGAAGCGGCGGAAGAAGGATTTTTTAAAAAAGAAGAAGGAAGAAAAGAGAAGGGGGGGAGGAGGAGGGAGGAACTAGCCAAACCCTTTCCCACCGGCAGCCGAGACCAGATCCACCCGGATCCCCTCCCTTGGCTCAGGGGGAACGAGAGCGCGGAGAGGCGACCGGGTTCCCTCCGCCTTCCCCGGCCAACGCGACCCAGAAGGCGCAGCATTGCAACCCGCCACGCTTCTAGCAGCCATGGGCCGAGCGAGGGATCGTCCAGCCCGCCGTCTGCTCCACGTTCAGCTGGTCTGAGAGCGTCCAGGGACCCTTCTCCGCCCCTCCCTCCGGTTCCGAAGACTGAGCGATCTCCTCGTTTGTGCGGGAGCCCCCGCGGAGAATCCAGATGGGGTGCTGCTAATCCGGAGTGGTCCCGTCTGCATCTGCTCATCCTCTCGGACGCCTGGGTTCCGGCGGGTCCGCGGAGCATCCCCGGTCCAAGGACGAAGGACGTCCCTTGGTCCCCACTATTTTCCCCTCGGGCCCAAAGCTATTGATCTCCCGGCGGATCCCTGCGGCGCTTGGGTTCTCTCGGGTTATCGGGATATATTATTTCCACCGCTGATCAAAAGGTTCCTTTGAACTGCTGTTCCGTCTTTGGCCGCCTGGGTTTTAACGAGTTAATTAACACTCCCACTATTGATTTAAAGGGATTTTTTCAAAAAAGAAAACACCGGCTTTCTCTAGACACCCGAATGCTTGGAATTCCCTGGATAGGAGTTCTTCTTGGTCCACAAATACTCAGCCTCCCACTGGCATTATTCCCTCGGACTCCTGGGTTCCAACCGAGCTGCTGCTAAGATCTGTCTTCCACGCTGCTTTGCCTAGCGCTAGCGGTGCCGCCTCCACTACTAGCCTGGCTGCTGACCCAATTGAGAACTTCACAAGGTGGTGTTAGGTACCAAAGTCAACCTCCTGCTCTGGTTTGCTGCTATTGATTCTGTACTGGCTCTTGAACTCCTGGGATTGCTTGACATCCGGATTCCGGTAAATGCTCCTCTCATTCATCTTGTGCGCAGCTCTTTGACACCCCCATCCTCACCCACCTGCCCCCTTTTCTTTTCAACCATGGTCTGCTTGGCTTCTGTCATCAGACGGCAATGGGATCCACTGGGGGACTTGTTTAAGATGCACAAGTATCCTGCCTGTCTTCACCAAATTGAAACGATTTGGCATAGAGGCAGTGTCCCTTCCAAACATAGAATTTTTGGCGTGGTTTTCTTAATCCCAAACCGTTTCCCATATCAGGTTCCGCTTGAAGAAATGTTCCCCACTCTTTGGGTCAAATATTATGGGAGGGGGGACAGAAGCAGCTGTCCAATATGAGCTATGACAATATCCCTCAGCCAGCTGTGGGGAAATTCACCTCTATATCTCCCACTTCCCTGCAGTTTGGAATCTAGGTTTCTGTTTCTAGGCTTGAAAGCATGAGGTCTCCTTGGTTTTGATCTAGATTCAGTAACCTGGATTAATTGTCTTCTCCTTGATCTTGATTCTCGATTGCTGGGCCAGATTACAGCACACGAGAACCTAGTCTATTAGAGCAAACCTATGCAAAGAGTTACTCCAGTCAGTGGCCTTAGACTGGAGTCCTTCTGCATAGGATTGCACTGCCAAATTCTCACCAGCCAGGAGTTTTAGTCTAGACCAGTCCATCTAGTTAACTGCTGCCTTCTGGTTTTACATTCACAGAAATCCCAGAATGCACTTAAAAAGCATTTTTTTAAAAATCAGCATTTCCCCTCCTTCCTTCCCAGTCATACCCTTGTTGCCGATAGCATAGACAGACAAAGAAGATATGTTAAAGCACGTTCAGAGATCGCTAATCCTTAGATCCTTCCTATCCCTCCTCTTCTCACGCACACACACGGCAGCCAGCCTGCATTCGGGTGCCTGGGTTCCTTGGGTGAAGAAGACCCACGTGTGGAGCTGTCACCTCCCCGGGGCGTGAGAGGGTGTGACGTGTGCGGAAAGGGTGAGTGGATTGGGTGTGTGTGGGGGGGGAGAAACCACATCCCAGGCGGAGCCCAAAGGAGGGCTTGCCTTCTTACTGTTTTTTTCTCTCGTCCTTCTGCCTTCTCTTCCTGAGTAGCTGGAGCTCTCCCTTCTACCTCCCTCCTGAATCTCCTCCCTTCCCTAGTCCTTACAGTTATCCTTCCCTCTCTTCTTCCTCCTCCTCCTCCTCCTCCTTCGGGCTCTACCCCTCTTCTTCCCTTCCCCTCCTTCCCCAGATGTCTTGGTCCCCCTCTTCTCTTTCCCCTTTCCTTTAGCCCTCTTTGCCCCACACTTCTCCTCCAGTCACCTTTCCACTTCTCCACCCAGTTTCTTTGATTTTGCTTTGACTTTCTCTTCCCCATTCTTTCTTCTCCCCCCCTTTCCAGGCCTCCTTTCCACTTGACTGTCTCTCCCCCCCCCTTCATTTCCTCTCATCCTTCATCCCCTCCCTCTTCTCTGTTGCTGTTCACTGACTTCATTTCCCTCTCTTTCCCCCTCTGCTTTGTAACTTGCTCTTCTTTAGAAGAAGAAGAAAAAACTACCCTGTTTCTTTCCCAGGTTTTCCTCCCGTTCCTCCCCCCCCGCTATCCCTGTGTGAAGATGTCTTCGTCTCCTGCACTGCCAGAGTGGAAGCTCCAGTTACTGGAGCGTCGCCGCAAAGAGGAGGAAGAGGCCCGCCGGCGGGAACGGGAGCAGCAAGACCGCATGGCAAAAATGCCCACCTGGAAACGGGAGATCATCGAAAGACGCCGGGCCAAGCAAGGCTCTAATGCTTCCTTCTCCGAGCCCAGCGGGCCGGGAGGAACAGAAAGTGGGGCGCCCCCCGCTCCTGCTACCCCACAGCCCTGCCAGGAGGGGGATCCAGAGAGCTCTGTGCTGCAGGAGAAGATTGGCCCGGTCCATCAGAACCCCTTCATTCAGCTGGAGAAGCGGCGCCATAAGGAGTCCGCCCCGTCTGAGAGCGACCTTGCGAGCGCAAAAGCCAAGCAGATTGTGGATCTGTACGGGCAGATTCCTGGTGTCCGCACGCTGCGTGCAGACAATGTCATTATCATTGAGTCGGTCCCGGGGGCGCCGCCGGCTCAGCTCGCCAGCGACCGGCGCTCTGGGGAGTCCAAATCGGGCAGTGTGGAGTCCCTCAACGAGCTGCTGGCCCGTCGTGGCGGCAGCGTCACCGAGATCCGCGCCGGGGAGGTCTTCATCGTCAAGTCGGCCTTGAGCCGTAGTGTGGAGGACCTTGATTCTGTTGGCAAGGCGGAGTACCGATCGTCGTTGCCCCTTGAGCAGCGCCGGGGGCGGGTAAGCAAATTGCTAAGCAGGTTCAGCCAGGAGGATGGTGGCAGGCCGATATCACCATGCCCAGTGAGATCCCTCAGCACCGAGAACTTAACGGAGGGTACCTATGTGGCCAGAAGGCCTGGCCGTGTACCAACAGATCCCAGCCCAACCCGGCAGCACCATGACAGAACACCCAGTCCTCCCCGTGACCTGCCAGGCCTCACCTCACCGGTGCCCTTCACTGTGGCATCTTACCGCAGCCAATTTGAAGCCAAATCAAGCAGTGGCGAGGTCTGGCCGGACAGCCCTCCAAGACGCTCACCGACGGGCAGAATGTGGGGCAGAGAGGCTGCCTCCCCTGAGAGAGGGCCCAGATTGGACAGCATTGATCCTGAGGCCACGTTTGAGTTCCGTCCAGCGCTGCCACCAGCACCGGTTGCTGAGGATGATGTCCAGGGCAAGGCCTTGGCTAATCTACGGCTGCACTCCCGGAACTCCTTTGTGGTTGTGCCGCGACGGGCCTCGGCCTCCCCGCTCCCACCCACAGAACTCAAGCAGGAAGCCAGCCCTTCTCCTTCTTCACCCAAGCCCCCAGCCCTCACTTCCTGCTCCTCACCCAGCTGTGAGCCGCTTCCCCCGGAGGCCGAGGATCCACCCGAGGCTGAGGCCATGAGACGCGGTGGAAACTGCAATGCCAAGGAGGATGTCAGGATGGGGGGCTGGGTTCGTGCCTCGTCCCCCCACCCGGCCGTGCAGCGTCGCAGCGGCAACACCATTACGATCAACCCTCGCAAGGCCCCTGTGACACCTGTCACTGCAGTGGAGAACGGCATTGAGAGTGACACTCCCACAGCCGTGGCACCGGTGAAGAAACGCTATCCCACCGCTGAGGAGATCCAGGTGATTGGAGGCTACCTCTCGCTTCAAAGGTCCTGTCTTGCAAAGAACGACCCGCATCGGAAAAAGGTACACACCCCTCTCTGCTGTGTTTCATACTGCCTCAGACTTGCTGGCCATTTCCCCCTTTTTTGAGTGTGTCTCATTTATCTCCTTAGAATGTCCTGCATATTTCCTTCCCACCCACCCCCCAGTCTTTGTTTGCTCTTTCCTTTGCTTCTCCCCTTCCCAATTTCTCTTCCATTCTCTTGTTTTCTTTCTTGCCTTTGTGCCCTTTGACACTACTGGCACAGATTGTGGATCTGTACGGGCAGATTCCTGGTGTCCGCACGCTGCGTGCAGACAATGTCATTATCATTGAGTCGGTCCCGGGGGAAGAATTGAGTGACTTCAACACAACTGATGTACAACAAATAGCATTGAAACACACACCAAAGAGTTGGTGGGCAGAGCCTCACCTGGTAGGCTACAGACCTCGTTACCCTTAACGAGGTCTACATAACATGTCTCCGTGTACAAAATAACATATTTCCATGTACAAAATGCCTTTACCTCTTTGTAAGGTAGCTTGCTGATGTTCCCATTTTACAGGTCTCTCGGGGCAAGCCCGGCGTGCCATCCAGAGGGAATCATGGTGGCTTTACTTCGGCTCACTCCCCTTAGTGCTTTATATAGTACTTTTATATTTGCTGCAATGGTGCACACTTTCTTGTATCTACAAAGAGATGAATTGTAAACATAGTACTAGTACTCATGTCCATGTAAGGGAAGACAGTTAACAGTTTTCCTCTAGAATGCATGAGCCGACTTTAGAGATAACACCCACTGCTAAATGGAACATTTCCCCCGTCTTTCTTTGTCCTCCACCCCCTCATCTTTCTTCTCGCCCTACCCTCTCATGCTTTTGCTACCCTCTCATCCTCCCCAAAATTTTGTCTGCTCAAGGAGAACTTCAGGCTGTCCAGCAGTCAAAGGTCAGCTGCAGTTGACCTTTGACCTACGCCTTTCGTTTGAGAGTGGGAGCATTTTCTGTGGTTCCCCACATGCACCTTTCCATCTTCCCCACAGGTCTCAGTGAGCAGGTTGCTAACATAGGACAGAATGTAGAACAGAAATCGAATATAAGTAGTCACGGATGTAAGGTTTTTTACAACCCTTTCCAGTTGGTAATGCTTGACTTTCATATAGTGCTTTCACTGTTCAAATACTAAGCATGTGCTTTGGTGTAATCCTTACACACCCTTGTTAAGTAGACCTGTATTATTATCCCAGTGCTGTAGATGGGAGGCAGTGAAAGAGTGGCCTTATTTATTAAAAATAGCCAGATAGGGTCCCCAAAGCAGCTTGTCAAAATCACCTAGGAGGTTCATGGCAGAAACAAGATTTAAAATCAGAGACCTCCTTGGATCACAGTTCATTCTCTCTAGCCGTTATGCTGCACCAGCTTACATTGATTCTGCGGGCTTTTACCCAAGACTGACAAGTGAAAATGGCTACCTATAAGTGGCACTTACGGATGATGGCCCCAGGAGGCCCAATTACAGCTCAAGCCCCCTATTGTGTGGGCTAGGTTTTATGAACACACATCAAAAAACGCAAGACTTGGCTTAGTTCAAAGCAGGATCGGTAACGTGGGTGTGGTTCACATGCTATTGTCTGTCAGGCTAAAATTTCAACAGGTGTTGTGTTTTCTTTGAATGGGTGCTTTCAAGTGTTCACAGAAACTCCCCCCCTGTTAAGGACTCCAAACATGAAAAGGTGCACGCATGGGTCCTCTTGTGCTCTGTAATCACTTTTCTCCAATGCACCTGCTCCCTGCTCATCCACAGTTCTTTTATGAATTGTTTTGAGGACCTGTGAGTGTGAATGAACAGATGTTCCTCCCTCAGGATAAGAGATATCCCTCGGCTCCCTTCCAGCCCTATGGTCTGAATTCATTTTGTTTTATATTGCAATATCAGAGGGTATCATGAAATATTTTGTTGCAGTACGTATCCCAAATATGGTAAATGTTAACATTTACTGGTAATTTCAGAAGGCAGCTGTGTTGCTCTGCAGTAGACCAGCTGGACTCAAATCCAGAAGCACCTTAGAGGCCGAACAAGCATTTTGGAGTATGAGCATTTGACTGTCAAAGCTCCCTTTGTGAGATACTGGTAATTGTTAACATTTAAAGAGGCCTAGAGGGCAATGTCAGAGACATCTGACTTTTGCTAGGAAGGCTTGAAGCTAACTGAATGCCTTCAACAAATATCCAAATGTTATCCTTATTTGCATCACTTAACAGTAAGGGTTATTTTCCATACCACTTACCATGTTTTCATTCTCTGGATTGTTTTTGGCATGTCCTTATGGGGAAAAACAAACTGCATGATACAAAAGTTTCTAGCATTTCCTGCTGGTCCCCTTGAAAATCTTAAGAATTCCTGGCAAATGTCAACATATATACCAGGTTTGACATGTACTGCTATATAGAAAATGTATTTATTTATTTATTTATTCTTTAGATTTGTATCCCGCCCTCCCCGAAGGTTCAGGGTGGCTAACAAGGGCATAAATGCCTAATAAAAACAATAAGAACAGTATAAAATACAATACAATATACAACATAATACAATTAATAAAATATCGGTGCTCCACTACTTACTCCAATTCATAAAATCAAGATGGTGTTCTGCAGCTGTTATAACAATACAACGATCATATGTCCCCACAACCCTATCATCCGCCAGGTACGTCTCGCACCCCCGATGGTACCCGCTCCAGCGGTGGTAAGGGTGCAGTGATGGAAAAAGCGTTGGTGGAATAATGGTGGTGGCGGCTCCTACTCGAAAGCCTGACGGAAGAGCTCGATTTTACAGGCCCTGCGGAACTGCCCAAGGTCCCGCAGGGCCTGGATCTCTTCTGGGAGCTCATTCCACCAGGTAGGAGCCGCACCGAAAACGCCCTGGCCCTGGTCACAGCAAGTTTGATGTTCCTGGGGCCTGGAATATCCAGGAGATTTTGGGTCCCCGACCGTAGTGCCCTTGGGGGAACATGCGGGGAAAGGCGGTCCCTTAGGTAGGCCGGAAAATGTAGGTGCAAAATTACATAGTTCAAGAAAACAAAGGCATAGTGATATTATAATATTATAATTTCCACTTGTATCCCTCATGGATTTTCTTACCCATAATCTTACTTTAGAGCATCCATTTTTCATAGAGCCAATCTTGAAGATCTCAAAAAGAAATAGTGCCAGCGGAGCCACAGTTCCTTCAGGCTGCTCTTTCCTAGTCAGCATAAGGTTTTTTCTCAAAGCTGGAAGAAGAAAAAAATGGTTGTAGAGGAGAATTCAGGGGAGGAGGACTAGGCAGGAAAAGGGTTAAGCCCTTGCCTACTCCCTTTCCCCTCCAAATTATGCCCATCTCAGCTGCTTTTTAGATGTTCATCAGAGACCCAAGTCCAGGTCTCTGGTGAACATCTAGCTGAGACAAGTGCTAAACAGACCTGGGTCTTCTGCCTGTATGGGAGGAAGTGGGGCCTGTCGTGTCTGAAAGTGTTGGGAACAGGGAGGGGTTTAAAACTTGGTCAGGCTGCCTGATGGTTGTTTTAGTGCAGCGATAGTCACTCAGTGGCTCGGGAGCCGCAAGTGGCTCTTTGACATGCCACCCGTGGCTCTTCTGAGCACTGTTCTGTAGTGTGGCACCTGCCCCATGACATGTCTCAGAAACGGGGGCAAGGCCCTTGGCCTGGCTTCCCACAGTGAAACAGCTGACACTGGAAGAATGAGGAACGAATAAGGTGCAAGCGTCCCTGAGGTACAGGCCTCATGCCAGGGATAGCAGTAAATGCAGCTCTTTTGGTTGATAGTGATTGTGAATGGGGCTCTTCATGAGCTGCAGAGCAAATACCACAGTTCTAGATCAAGGTCTTAGCCAAGGAGAGGTGTATATAGTGGGTACATACACATCCTACAGCCCATGGGCTGCAACCAGCCCACTGAAGCCATGTTATGCACTCCGCAGCTGGCTCCTGACAAACTGCTTGCCATTTCCCAGAGCAGGGACATGGCGGTAAGTTGAAGGTCGGGAATGCCAACTCTCAGCTGCTCTAAGGCTGATTCCCCCCATAAAATACATAAAGGAAATGTCTTTGTTTCATCCCAAAGGTTGCAACAGGGAAATTTCCAGAGGGTGTGTGTGTGTGTCAGAACACTGCCTGTCAGCCCAGAGACCAGCTAAGAGGCTGTGTTCTAGTTCTGACCCACCAAGAGTTAACCTGGGCTATAGCGGAACCAGGTAACATCTCAGAACAGCCCACTTAGTTTGGTGTAGTGGTTAAGTGCACGGACTCTAATCTGGGAGAACCGGGTTTGATTCCCCACTCCTCCTCTTGCACCTGGCTGGATGACCTTAGGCAAGCCGTAGTTCTGATAAGAGCTGTTCTTGGAAAAGAGCAGTTTCTGTCAAGAGCTCTCTCAGCCCCACCCACCTCACAGGGTGTCTGTTGTGGGGAGTGGAAGGGAAAGGAGATTGTAAGCCACTCTGAGACACCTTTGGGTAATGAAGGGCGGGGTCTAAATCCAATCTCTTCTTCTTTGCTTCACTTAGCCCAATCCTAGGGTTTCTAGCCTCCAGGTAGCACCTGGAGATCGCCCGCTATTACGATTAATGGCCAAGATCCATTCTTCTACAGAAAATGGCTGCATTAGAGGGTGGACTCTATGGCATTATACACTGCTGAGGTCCCTCCCCTCCCCAAGCCCCACCTTCTTCAGGCATAGCCCCCAAAATCTCCAGGTATTTCCCAACCCAAAGCTGGCAGCTCTAACTAATGGCTCACATAACAGGTTTTGGCGTGTGCTCCCACACACATACACATCTGGATATAGAGCAAATTGAGGGGAGAGCCTGAAAGTGATGTTGGTAAGGAAGGGAGATGGGTGAAGAGATTGAAGAGAAGAACGTGAGCAGAGCCAGGAATTATGGAAATGACCTAGCAGCTGCATGGTTTCTCGATGTGAAATGAACAAGACCGGACATGTCAAAACCAAAGACGTCCCCTTTGCAAATCTCTCAGTGAGAGCTTGAGGCTGGAACTGCACCCTAAAAGTCAGGCTGTGGTTTGGGCCTTTGACAGGGCAGGGTGCCATACACATATATCATTGACTAATTCAAGCCCTGTTTATATGGCTCTTGCACTACAACACGGCCAGCAAGACATAGAAAGGAAAAGCAGGGGATCTAAATGGGAGTTATCAGCTGCCAGAGTGGAAAGCCCTCATAGCCAGCATGATGCAGTGGTCAGAATGCCAGACTAAGAATTGAGAGAATGAGATTTGGATCCCTAGTGTGTCAGTGAAGCACGCTGGGTGACCCTGGGCCAGTCGCTCTGTTTCAGCCTAATTTACCTCACAGGGTTGTTGTGGAAAAAAATGGAATGGGGGAGAACCATCAAATTGTAAGCCGCTGGATCCTCGCTGAGGAGAAAAGTGAGCTATAAATACCTAATAACATAAACAGCTATGAATTTCCCACTCTTCTAAGCTAAGGATCAGGCCTAAAACCAAGGTTGGATCCCCCCTCCCCCTACGCACACTCACAATGGAGCTCTATCTGAAAGCTCCTCGAAATGGTCACCCGTGCAGCGGGGCACCCTCCAAATGTATTTGGGAGCTACTCTCTAGTGGACAAGCAGTGATTTTCAGTATAGGCTGCTGCCCTTTTCCCTAGGCTGACTCTCTTATCCATCCCACTTCCACACATCTGGTCAGTCTTATGAGGGTGAGAAGTACCTCTAAGGATAATGCCAGCACTGTGTTTAAACAGCAGAGTCTTAGACAAGATGGCGCCAACATAGAGTGCCCACCCGACACAACACTTGCCCGATCTATACCCCTCCCCTCAGCCTTGGAAATACTTTCCCCTTTCTAGAACACAAACCCATTAGAAAAGAGTCGGCATCCAGAAGATGCCAGCCCTGAATTGCGCCCCAAATTAACCGGCCTGAGATGGGACCTTGGCGATTATGCCAGCCCTAGCAGAAGGCATACACACTTACACAGAAGCCGTCAATTCCCCACCACAAAAGGGCTTTTCATAGCAGCCACTGTACACCATGGCCAGGGGTCACCGGATGTGCCCCTAGCCAATATAGTGGCCCGTTTCTTTGGTACTTCATAAAGGGGTTATTTAGCTAAGTTGCTAGCTACGTGAGAGGCATCCTGGGTCCTTTGTTACGGAGCCTTGGGCTTTCTGTCAAAAAAGATGTTCCTTTTTCCAGCCACCAAACACACACATATTTCTTCTCCTCATCCTTGTTTATTAACTCTGTCCTCTCTCTTTTCCATCTTCCTGCAGACCTAGGGAGGCAACAAAGGAGCTGAGACGTCTCTTTAGGCACTTGGTTAAATAACCCTCTTAAGGGGATCTTTTTGTCAGTCTTTAATTATCATTCATTATGGAAATTCCTTAGCTCATCAGTCCCAAAAGACTAGGCTGGTGCCTTAAAGGAACAGGGTTTCTAGGAGCAGGGTGTCTAGATCACATCTACATTCCATTACGGTCAAGTAAGTTTAGAACCGATTTAACAGTCTTCATTTCCCAGAACTGGAGGGGGGAACCATTTAAATCTGTTCCGCCCAAAAAAAGCTGAATAGGAGTCTTGTGGCATTGTAAAGACAAACACATTTTAATTCTAGGATACGTTTCCGTGGACTGGAGCCTGTCAGTTGCATGAGGTGGTCCCTTCTTGGCAGACAAATGTATATACAAAGCTATAAACAAAAAAGTTGTAAATAGCAGGGTCAAAGGGCCATGCAATGCGGAAAGTACAGGGTGGGATGTAATGGCATAAAAGTGAAGTGTAATCAAGAGATGGACAGAGACCATTCAAAATAGCAGTCATTTGGGATAATGGCATGTGTCCTACCTTAGGCTGGAGGAAGTGTCTCCAGCCTATGCTTTTTCCAGCTTAAGTGGTTCTTCCCATGGCTGCTGTTGAAAGGCACAGTTACAGGAGCTCAATGAAATTTTGGCAACACGACTGGTTTTGGCGCCTGAAATTCAGGCCCTGTCATTCCCCACTCCCCAAAGGGAAACAATTGCTGGGATCTGAAGAGCTGTGAACTGCTGCCAAAGGAAAACAGAGAGAGAAGAAGAGAAGGTTTTTAATACCCCGCTTTCCTCTATCTTAAGGAAGTCTCAGAGCAGCTTACAATCACCTTTCCAGTCCTCTCCCCACAACAGGTACCTTGTGAGGTAGGTGGGCCTGAGAGAGTTCTGAGAGAACTGTGACTGGCCCAAGGTCACCCAGCTGGCTTCATGCAGAGTAGCAGGAAGACAAACCCAATTCTCCAGATTAGAGTCCCCCGCTCTTAATCACTACACCAAATATTTAACATATTTGTTAAATGTGCATGTGAAAATACAAACATGCATGTGTTGAAGAATGTGGTGTGCATCTGCACAAAGCTTCTGTTCATCCTGGCCAGTATTTGTCTGAAGAAATTTCCAGCTTCCAGGGGTGAATATAATTCCAGGCCTTAAAAGATACCTTTCAGAATGGTACGGAAGGGAAAATTCTACCAGGTGCAGTTCCTCTGTACTTGTCATGGCAGTCTTGGCAGGGGAAGAGCCATACCTGTTGAAATTCTGCTTTTCGTGCAGTCATAACTGCATGACACACTGCTCCCATGTCCACCGTGGGCCCGGTGAAGCATACACGCACAGGGAATTTACCACTGAAGCGTAGCTTTTCATGTGCAGTGGGGCTGATTTTGATTGGGATTGCAGCATGCGGGGGGGGGGGGGGGGGGGGCACAAATCTCTGGCTTCCATGCCATGTTCCTGACTAGAAATGACCCTGAGGAACTACTCTTTGCCTTCTAAGGGAAAAGTGTGTGTCCACAAACACAGCAGTCTCAATCTGAATCGGCCTTTATGTGCCTGAGAATCTAAGTTTCAACCTGGAAGAATATATCAAACTAGCTCCTTCTGGCTGTACAACCATCAGTGTCTCTTAGGTGACCTAGAAAATGGGAACAAGAAGAGACAAGATAGCCATACAGTTGCACTGCTTGCTCTCTTTCTCCGAAAGCATCTAAACGTGGATGCCGGACAGTGTACACGCAATATTTGTTAGGTGTATACCTGTTGTAAATGTGCATGTGAAAATGTAAGTTGTGAATGCAACAGACATGCGCGTCGATAAGCAGTTTGCATGCCAGTGTGCTGCAGTGGATAACTTGTCAGACTATGATGCCGGAGATCCGGATCCATATCCCCATTCTGCCAGAGGACCTCACTGGGTGACTTTGGGCCAGCTTAGTCTACTTCACAGGGTTGTTGTTATGAACATGAAATGAAGGATGGTGATGTAAGCCACTGCGGATCCCCACTGGGAAGAAAGGTGGGGGTATTGGTTAATTAAAATACAAAATACAAAATGTGCAGGATGTTGCCTGTAGAAACAGAACCTCACAAAGAAACTAAAGGCAAGGGAGCTTTTAAGAGAGCAGACCGTAAGTGGCATTATACATATCAAAGTCTTTTAGAGTGCTTCCCATTTGCTCCCACAATAGATTGTCTAGTGAGCAAGGTGTGCATGTTTCATACACACACAGTCTCATGGTTAGCATTTTGATTGTTCCTGCTCTGTTCCCATGGATTGTATTATTTGGAATTATTGGGGATGGCCCTTTTGTGGTTTTATTGTCATGGAACATCTCACTTCTGTGTGTGTAAGTGCCCTTCCAACTTATGGGGACCCTAAGAATTAACAACCACTAAAATGTCCTATTGTTAACAGCCTTGTTCAGGTCTTGCAAACTGAGGGCCGTGGCTTCCTTCATAGAGTCAATACACCTCACGTCGGGTCTTCTTCTTTTCCTACTACTTTGAACTTGTCCTAGCATTATTGTCTTTTCCAGTGAGTCTTGGCCTCTCATAATGTGAGCAAAGTTTCATACCCATACATAGTAATGGAGAATACTATCGCATGAATTAACTTGATCTTGGCTGCCAGCAACACATCCTTACATGTAAGAATCTTGTCTAGCTCCTTCAAGGTTACCTGTCCCACTCTCAATCTCCTTCTGGTTCCCTGGTTGCTGTCTCCCTTTTGGTTGATGATCACTCCTAAGCCTCTCCGTGTTTCAGAATTTCAAAACCCTGTAAATGTTAATAAACAGTTCAAAATAGGGTTGCCATGATCCCCCCCTCCCATAAGGGCGGGTTTTCCCCCGCTTTCAGGGCCCCCAATTGGCCGCCAGCCAGGTGGTCACCATAGAGTTTTTGTCCAAATGCTAGAGAGTCCCCTGCATGACGTGTCTGGAGTGACATCATCACAGTACACGCTTTGTGTGCACACCATAAGATTCAGGAACCCCAGCTGGAGCCCCCCCCCCCCCCCCGGCAGCCAGGTAAGACCTGGCAACCCTAGTTCAGAAAGAAGATAGGGTGTATATCTGAGGACCAAGTGTGTACAGTTGACTGTTATGACCTGGTAACTGATACAGTTTCAGAACATGCCAATGGCACATGTAGGTACAGACCTGTTTTCTCACTGTTGAATGGGTACAACTGAGCCTGATTGTAATCTTTGTTCTGACCTCTGTGCTTTGGTATCCCCACCACCCCATCTGTCCCAACTTGTCTCCATTCCAGCCAGCCAGCCATTCGTTATCCCCCTCAGGGAAAATTCCAGCCCTGCCTTTTCATCCCTTGCTGGCTTTTCTCACCCGCCCCCTTTTCTTTCGATACAAATGGCCCTTTTATCTTGTGGCCTGCTCGAAGCAGCGAGGCCTGGCTGGAGTTCCCCTCCTCCTTGCTGCATTTCTTTGGCCTGAGCTAGAGCACTCTGGCTAGGGCCCAGGGCTGACACAACGGCCTCTGAGAGGAAGTGAGCCCGGCTGACATCAGCTGAATGCAAAGGCCTGGCTCAGCCGCCTTCCTCGTCTGAGCTAGCAAATTGGTGTGCTGCTTCTGTTTGAGGGCAGGCACCAGACGGGGAAAGACACCATTAAGACCTCTGGATGGGGGGTGGGGGAGCTAATCTAGTTTTGGTGATTCGGAGAGGACTAAGACAGTTCAACAGAGAGGCACCGAGGTTTAATGCTGATTATCTCTGTGGCACCTCAGAGAACAACTAGTTACACTAACACATACCAGCAACAGCTCACTTCATCGTATCTCTCCGTGTCTCTCCCAATATTCATCCAATCTCAGACAGAGATTCTGTGAGGGTAACCATACATTCAGAAGGAGAAGAGGATTGGATTTATACCCCACCCTTCACTACCCGAGGGAGTCTCAGAGCGGCTTACAATCCTTTTCCCTTCCCCTCCCCACAACAGACACCCTGTGAGGTAGGTGGGGCTGAGAGAGCTCTTGCCAGAACTGTCCTTGAGAGAACAGCTCTGACAGAACTATGGCTTGCCCATGGTCATCCAGTAGCTGCAAGTGGAGGAATGGGGAATCAAACCCAGTTCTCCAAGATTAGAGTCCACACACTTAACCACTACACCAAACTGGCTCTCAGTATTCAACTTCTAATGTTTTCCACATGGCCTGATTGAAATGAATAAGGCATTAAAATTATAGGGTGGTGAGCTGCAGACCGGAAGGTCTGTAGTTTGGCAGTTCGAGACCCTAGTGCCGTGTGACAGAGTGAGCTCCCGTCTCTGATCCCAGCTCCTGCCAACCCAGCAGTTCCAAAGCAAGAAATTGCAAGTAGAAATTGCGGTGGCTCACGTGGTTAAGACGCTGAACTGCAGGCTGTGGAAGGTCAGTAGTTCAGCAGTTCGAGGCCCAAGTTGCCGCATGATGGAGTGAGCTCCCGTCTCTAGTTCCAGCTCCTGCCAACCTAGCAGTTCAAAAGCAAGAAATTGCAAGTAGTAAATAGGTACCACTTTGGTGGGAAGGTAACAGCGTTCCGTGCGCCTTAGTGTTTAGTCATGCCGGCCATATGACCACGGAAACGTCTTTGGACAGCGCTGGCTCTTCGGCTTTGAAACGGAGATGAGCACCGCAACCCTAGAGTCGGACTCGACTGGCTTTCGAGCAAGGGAACCTTTACCTTAAATAGGTACTGCTTTGGTGGGAAGGTAACTGCGTTCTGTGCGCCTTGGCATTTAGTCATGCCAACCAGATGACCACAGAAACATTTTCGGACAGTGCTGGCTCTTTGGCTTGGAAACAGAAATGAGCACTGCCCCCTAGAGTCGGATTTGACTAGCTTTCGAGCAAGGGAAAGCCTGAACTATTAGAGAGGTGTTGCAAGTACCATTTCAGGTCAGAAAAATGGAGATGGGGAGACATAAGCAACCTCTTCCCTGTGCCATGCACCACAGTTCTGATCCAACTCTGTGCTGAGGAACTGAGTTCTCAGGAGGGAACTCACAGTTTATGTCTGAAAGTCCTTGTGGCAGAGCTGGGCATGACCCGAGGACTTCGTAGCGTAGTTTGGCCGTGAGTCAGGACAGAAGTCCATCTAGAAGGAGGAGATCAGCTGGACAATGTCAGGACGAAGTGAGCATTCATATCCAGTGGGGGCCAGGCTAATTTTCCCCTCGATGGAGTTCATTCTAGGTTGGAATCAGTAATGGTACAACTATTCCGTCATGTCCCTGAGAACTGAAACCGATGCGCCAGGGATCACAGATCTCTGTCTGCCTGTAAAGAATAAATATTGTTTGAGCACAGGCACAGTTTGGATCAGGGATGAAAGAGAGGGGGGAAAGGGGGATTTTAACTCTTCAAGCCCCGCTCAGTGTCAGAAATCAAACTGAGCTCTGCACGGTTAACAGTTTTAAAGGCGCGGGGGGGGGGACAAATCCGTCTCTGTCCTCTCTATTTTGGCCTTTATTCCAGTTGCCCATGAGAGAGACCAGAGGGCTCTTTCACTCACATCTGCAGTCTGGCATGTAAACAGAGAGTTCTTAATGCCAGGAAAGTATCGGCTTGTTCTCTGGGTGATGGTGGAGCCAAGCTTGGTTTCCCTTTGCCCTGGTGGCCTCCCTGGAAGCAAAGGGATACACATTTCCAGTACTCCGTAGACCTCACCGGCTAGAAGTGAGCATGTTCTCCACTCCACTCCACATCTGTATTCTGCCAAGGATACTGATAGGTAGGTAGTCAGAATATCTTTCACTAGCCTGCTACCCATGCTTCGCTACAGTACTTAAGTTCCGTAAATCCAGTTATAATACTGATTATGTGAAATTTGAAATGTGACAGTTGTTGTAGGAATTCTAATGGAGAAGATTGTAGTGTAAGAAATGAAGTGAGACATACGTACTTCCCCCCCTCTACTGAAGGACCTCTCTGTAGACCACATTGGTGGTTCTGCCCTCAGGTGCTAGGATCACCAGGCTGCTTGGTGAGCTCGCTCTGGAGCAGGCCACATAGAACTGTCCATTTAAGAAGCAGTCGTCTGTTAAGTCAACTCCTGCCACCTTCCACGAAAGTGATGGCCTCTCTACTTGTGTTCCTGGATTGTTTTGCTCATATGGAGACTGTGTTGTTCTGAGCACCTCTTCCTGGTACTTGGCCTGCGCAGCTCAGTGCACTGCAGGATTACTATGTGCAAATGTCTTCGCCGCATCCCTAAGTTGCCTCCTCCTTGTAGCGCTGGTGTATCTGGCTCCACGTTTGCCAGGAGCTTTCTTGGGGGCAGGAAGGAGGTGAAAGGTGTGAGGGGGAGTTGGTGTGAGGGAGTGGTGATGTGGTGGACATTTCTTCAGGTTCATGAGGGAGGCACACATCGAAATGGCTCCTAGAAATGTCCTTTACTATCTCCCCATAAACATTCATTAACTCAATTGCCATGCTGGCTTTTTTGAAAAATGTCTGTTCAGGAGTCTTGAATAGCTGATTTCCGTAACTGTTCTCAACTGTCTGCAGTCTCTTCTAACTGTGTTTTTACCTCAGAACATTGAGATCCACAGCTGAGCAATCAGAGGGAGGGGGGAGGTGCAGCTGGCAGGCTTTACCTCAGAACTCTGAGCTACACAGTTGA
>NW_015167086.1:43873-125306 GCF_001447785.1 Gekko japonicus
CTGGTGTTGGGGGGGATTATGTTTAAAGCCATCAGGGAGGCTTGGCCAGCAGCAAGCAGGGCTAAGACAGTCCTGCTGAGCAAACCTCCCCGGCAGCTGTAAGCATCCCACCTCCTTTCCTACACCTGACAGGCAGCTGCCTGTCCAGTGTAGGAGGGGGAGGGGGGGAGTATTAGAAGCCACTGTGGAGGCGGGGCGGGCAGGATCACTAAGGCGTTACCGCTGGAGCGGGCTCCCTCTTGGCTTTAAGCACCCTGCAACTGCTGCTGCACCTGACAGACAAATGCCTGTTAGGTATAGGAGGTGGTGGGGAATGTGTTAGAAGCCATCAGCATTACTGCACCTCACAGGTGGCTGTTGGCCATTCCTGATTTCCTCAACTGTCATTAGCTCTCTGCAGTCTCCTGTAACTGTTGGTTTCTTTTACCTTAGAACACTGAGCTCTGCAGCTGGCCAATCAGAGAGTGGGGGTTGCAAGGCAGCCACATAGGAATCAATGGGGGGGAGCAGATTTTACCCCTTTTGACCCCCTTAGGGGTCAGATTTCTTTTTTAAAAATCCCTTCTTAGTGAGCATCTGTGTCATGGTAGGAGTGCTCTCCCCAAATTTCTTGTTTCTAGGTCCAGGGGTTTGGCCTGGGCCTTGACCTCCTCCTATCTATCTGAAGCAGCCTAAGAGGTCCCCCTCATAAGTAGAAATAAATATTTTGGGGGATTTTCCCCAGGAAAGTCCATTTTCCTTCCTTTCAGGACAAGATCTACATTCTTTCCTGGCTACTATCTACCCACCATGACTCGCTCCTTTCTGTCTTGGGCAGCCCTTCCCCTGGGAGAATTCAGACCTTGTTCCGGTGTCTCTTGACAGATGCGAGCTGTATTAGCAAGCAAGAGAACTGAGACAAGGCACAAATTTCCACACTTCGTCTCTGTAGCTGCACTTGCCAGACTTGAATTTTGAGCCGGTTTTCTTCTTTTCCTGGGACCGTAGGGTTTTGGCTGCCTCTCAAACTCCCTTTGTCTCTTCCTGGTTAGCTTCCTGCCAGCTCTGACTAGCCAAAGGGCTTGGGGTGAGGACGGAGAAGATATGCCAGGCTGAGTGATGACATCATTTAGGAGGGGAGGAATTCCTCACTGTTGCTAATAGAAACTGGGATATTCTCCCTGCCCCAGGGCTTTTTGCAATATCAGGGACTTCTGACTGCAGAAAGCATTTTCTCATACAGGAATTACATTTCTCACTGTCCCCTCTGTATTATAAAGTAGTTCTGGGAGAAGTTTCAGGGGCCTGATGGAATTCAAGGGGACTGGGAAATTGGAGCCTTTGATTCCACACCCTGCTTTAGAGGCATCTTTGGCAACTAGACCAGAACACTACAGACATAAGTGCCTGGAACTGTAGAATTTATTTATTTACATATTTCTAACCTGCTTTTCTTCCTGGTGCCGCTTACATGTGATGTTATCATCACAGCAACCCTGTGAGGTAGTTTAGGCTGAGAGAGGTCACCTGGCAAGCTTCCATGGCATAGTAGAGAATTCGAACCTGGGTTCGCAGTCCGACACCCTAACTACCACATCAGACTGGCTCTCCAAGGCTGCTAGCTGACCAGGAAAAATGGCCCAATGTGATCTTGTACACTTACCAGCTGTTTGAACATGCAGCAAAAAGGAAGATAACGCTTGACCAGCTAATTTTCTGTGTGGTGTAGCATAGTTCACAGCCCAGGAAGAGGGATGGGTAAAAAAAAGCTGACGGTGCTAATTTACTGTGGCAGAAGCTGTCGGCTTCATGCATCTGATAAAACAGGCACCAGACCATGAACACTCTTGCCCGGGTAAATGGGACAGACTTTCAGTGTGCAACAGGAATTCTGTTGTTTTTGCTGCAAGAGACAAACACGGCTCTTTAGCGTTTGCTCCTCCTGGGAGTCGCTACTTAGTGTGCAGATTAATGTACAGATGGGACCTGCAGTGAGATACGAAGTAAGGTGCACCACAGAGACAAGATCAAGCTGCACATTACTTAATCCAGGGCTGTCGCCCCCTCTACTGTACTAGCACAGATCAGAATCATTACAGTTCCCCCAAAGCGTGCAGTACAAGGCTGGATGATGTCCACATCAATGATGAATACAACAGGGTGTTTAAAAGGGTGTTCAAGGGTCACTCAATCATGTCAGATAGTCTTGAGGATAATGTGTGCATGAAATAAGCATGTGAGAATGCAAGAGAGAGTACAGAATGACAGCATAAATTCTTTCCATACCAGTGTGGTGTAGTGACTAAAATGTCAGACTAGGAGTAGAGAGACTAGAGTTCAAATCCCCCCTCTGCTCTGGAGCTCAGTGGGTAACCTTGGGGCAGGCTGCATGTCTCTGTCTGTTTCTATCAGGGTTTTTAAGAGGAGAAAATGGAGGAGAAAAGTACTATGGCCTGATCTACTCAGAGAAAGGGTTGGATGAAAATGTGAACAAATAAAATTTTATAGACTGCCTGGGGCGGATTAAGGCTCACTGGTGCCCTAAGCACTGACCAGTCTTGGTGCTAGGCTTGCCAAGTCCCCCGGGGGGTGGGGAAACCCCGCCCCAGAGGCCCGTTCCCCACCGCCGGCGGATCAGGCCCCAGGGGGAACCCCACCCCCCGTATGTTCCCTCAAGGGCACTGAGATCGGGGATGCTCCATCGTCTGGTAGTTCCAGGCCCCCGAGTGGTGAGGTTGGCCCACACGAGATCTAGGGCGTTTTCGGTGGCGGCTCCTTCCTGGTGGAATGAGCTCCCGGAGGAGATCCGGGCCCTGCGGGACCTAGTGCAGTTCCGCAGGGCCTGCAAGATGGAGCTCTTCCACCAGGCCTATCACAGGCAGCAAATAATCGCCGAGTATCTGTAAATGGTATAGATTATATAGACTGAAGCACCAGTTTTTATTGTATTAAAAAAACGTATTTTATTGTTTTAGTATTTGTATGCTGTTAGCCGCCCTGAGCCACTGGGTAGGGCGGGATAGAAATCCCATAATAAATAAAATAAATAAATAAATAAAAGCACGCAACATGCACGTCACCCGGAAGTGACACGACCACGCTGGGCACGCTGGGGGCGGGGCCATGGTCATCAGAGGGAAAATTCTATGGTATAGTAGGCAGCGTTTCACCAAACGCATACTGGCAGAGTTAGGAAATGTTGGATTCATGAGTTAAATATCTCATAGGGTTGCCGACAGGCCTGGAAGGAGGAAAAAGTCCCTTTAATAGAGGCTTAAGAAAATGTTATATACCCAAGGTTGCCAACCTCCAGGTAGCTCCTGGAAATCTCCCGCTATTACAACTGATCTCCAGATGACAAAGATCCATTCCCCTGGAGAAAATGGCTGCTTTGGAGGGCAGACTTTAGGGCATTACACCATGCTGAGGTTGCTCCCCTCCAGTGTTCCCTCTAAGCTAAGTTAGTGTGAGCTAGCTCACAGTTTTTTAGCCTCCGGCTCACACATTTTTGTCTTAGCTCAAGAAGGATGGCTCCAGAGCAAACTAATTTATGCATCAGCCAAATCGCTCCCTCACAACTTTAATGCCAGTCGCTCACAAAGTAGAATTTTTGCTCACATGACTCCACGACTTAGAGGGAGCATTCCCCTCCCCAAACCCCACCCTCCACCTCCAAAATCTCCAGGTATTTCCCAACCCAGAACTGGTGACCCTATACAAGGTGATAATATTTATTTCTGTGCCATGAAAAGCTTCAGCTGCCCATTTCCACACATTAAACTGCTATTAAAGGGATGGGGCACTTTATTTCAGGCCTGTTGGCCACCCTACTCACTCTCGATGATGATGTAAAGCCATAGCCTCTTTTTTACCCCACCCCCACTGAGCCCATGAGTTGGGGCCCTGAGCTTCTGTCCCAAAGCCTGGCCTTGAAAGCACCATTGTTGCATTGAGGAGGAGGAGGAGGAGATAGGATTTATACCCCACCCTTCACTCAGATTCTCAGAGCAGCTTATAAACTCCTTTCCCTTCCCCTCCCCACAACAGACACCCTGTGAGCAATGTTCCCTCTAAGCTGGGGAGTCTTAGGAGCAAGAATTCTACTTTGTGATCTACTGGTGTTAAAGTTGTGAGTGAGCCATTTGGCTTCTGCATAAATTCGTTTGCTCTGGAGCCCTCCTTCCTGAGCTAAGACAAAAATGTGTGAGTTGGAGGCTCAAAAACTGTGAGCTAGCTCACACTAACTCAGCTTAGAGGGAACACTGCCTGTGAGGTAGGTGGGGCTGAGAGAACTCTGACAAAAACTGCTCTTGAGAGAGCAGCTCTGAGAGAGCCATAACTGACCCAAGGCCACCCAGCTGGCTGCATGTAGAGGAGTGGGGAATCAAACCCGGTTCTACAGATTAGACTCTGCCACTCTTAACCATTACACCAAACTAGGGAAGCAGAACTAAGCTTGGACCCTTGATGGGTAGCTTATGGAGCCTGCTTGGGCAGCAAAATACTTTTGAGCTGCCTCTGGGAGGTGGAGGCATCTTGCCCCTAATGCACATGCTTGTAAATGTATGCACACGATCGCCACATCTGTCCTCTGGGATTCCATGACCAGGTCTTCAGGTGTTTATTTGAAAGGCAAAACACAGCTGTGGAAAGAGACCAGCATAGGTTGGGGCCACAGCAATGGAGAAAGAAAATGGCATGCCCTTTCCCCTGATCAAAAATGGCTTCCCACCCGGTAGGCACAATGAGAGGTACAGTAATAACTGCTGTATTTCCCCCCCCCCCCATCTTAACGCAGCCTGGCAAGGCATTTCTGATTCAGAAAACGACACAGGGAGAAAGAGTTAACCCCAATCAATATCCCCTCTCCTTCCCACAGCTGAAACTGAAATACTCCTCTTGGGATCTAATCACAGTGTTGGTGGTTGAAGACACATTGTGGGACGGAGATGTTCTACTAGTATCTCTCTTAAGTAAGGGAACAAATGACCTCTTTGCCATGACACGGTGAATAAACAGAGTGCACAGAGTAGAGCCTCTGGCAGTGCAATGTAATACTGGAGAGAGGGGTCGTCATGTGGTGACGCTGGGCTTGGGAACGAGGGTAGGGCTGTTAACTGCTGGTGACCCTGTGAAACATTAAAGCACATGCATCATGGAAGCCTGAGCAGGCTATAGAATGGGGTTTCTGCTGGCAGAAGCCGCCTGCTGTGTTTTTCCAAAGGAAGTCATTAAAAAGTACTGAGGTCAGTGTTTATGGAGTTGCCACAGTTACTGTGGAAGGGTAGCTTTTCACCTCTCCAGAACAGATGCCCTCAAGAAACCTCCCCCTCAAGGCCCTTCTGCTTTTAGCTCATATCCAGCCCACCCCCACGCTAGCTGTGGCTACCTCGGGCCGCAGGGGAGAAGCATTCCTGGCATTGATTTGAACTCGATCTCACCGGTTTCAGCCCTGCCTCATCTCTGAGGGGAATTCGGCCCCATTCCTTCCTCTTTTGAAGGGATGTTCACGTCCAGGAAGGCTTGAGGGACTGGCTTGGAGGGGTGCTGAGACGAAGGGAAGATTTGTTGCCAGGGAAACGGGAAGAGAGAACAATCACGTCCACGGACATGTCAGAAGGGCATGTTGCTTTGCTTCTGGTTCATATATTCTTTGGCATTTTCCCCACTTCTGTTTTGGAGCAGCCCCCGGACAACAAATGAAGGCCTTCAGGTCACCTAGAGTTGCCGGCTTCTGTACAGGCCCTGTTCCTGTGCCATTAACAGCAGCCCAGTACACAGAAATACAGCAACTGCTCTTTTTTTTTGTTGGACAAATGTCTCATGCTAAATTTTTGTCTCCTGGGCTGCTGTTAAAGGAATAGGGGCATAGCCACAAAGAAGACGGAAAAAATCTGGCAACCCTGGGGATTCCTCTACCTTTCCTAACTTCACATGGCATTTTCACTTTGCAAAGGGCTTTACGATCTGTTTTGAATTTGTGCTCAAAATCAATGTTCCCTCTAAGCTGTGGAGTTTTGTGAGCAAAAATTCTACTTTGTGAGCTACTGGCATTAAAGTTGTGAGTGAGCAATTTGGCTACTGTATAAATTAGTTTGCTCTGGAGCCATCCTTCCTGAGCTAAGACAAAAATGTGTGAGCCGGAGGCTACAAAACTGAGCTAGCTCACACTAACTCAGCTTAGAGGGAACACTGCTCAAGATGCCTTTTGAGGAAGGTCACCCTGGCTCCCATTTCACTGATAGAGCACCAGAGCTGTGAGATAACGTCTCAAGGCCATCCAGAGAGTCTGTGGCAAGGAGGCAAAACAAAATGTCTGTTTTTCACTACGGATGCTTTTCTGTATCTCCTATCTTTCCCTTCAGGTTCTGAGCGATTGCTGAACTACACCGGTGTGGTGTAGTGGTTTACAGCAACAGACTCTAATCTGGAGAACTGGGCTTGAGTTTCCCGCTCCTCGCATGAAGCCAGCTGGGTGACCTTGGGCCAGTCTCTCAGCCCCACCTCCCTCACAGGGTGTCTGTGGTGGGGAGGGGAAGGGAAAGGAGATTGTAAGCCGCTCTGAGACTCTTTCGGGTACTGAAGGGTAGGGTATAATTCCAATCTCCTCTTCCTCCTCCTTCGGAATCCAGAGCTAGAGCATACCTGACCGATGGCTGTCCAGCCTTTTTTGGGGGGGGCAACCTCTAGTGAGGGAGAGTCTACCTCCTTACTCAGTAACCAGATCCGTTGTCAAACTGCTCTCACTATTGGGATATTTCTCTCATGTTCAGCTGACATCTACCATCCTGTAACTTAAATCCATTAAATCTCATTGTTCTTCAACTTTCTGAAGTATGCAGTCTTGTCTCCCTCAGCCTCAGGGTTTTGTTTTTTTGTTTTTCAGGCTACATGTGCCAAGTTCCTTCAGTGTTCCCCTTGTAGGACTTGTTTTTCGGACCCCCAGCCATCTTCACTACTGTCCTCTGAACTTTCATATATCCCAGCCCCCCAATCCAGGGTGGAGTTTCCAGATCAGCTGACATTCCTCCTGAAAGTACCATTTATTTCCAGTGTTCTTGGGCTAGGAGGAGGCTTCCTGATCAGCACTGTTGCCAGTTTTTTAACTAGCTATTGTAGGTGAGCCTTTAACGGTGGGCGGATGTTCTTTATTTACATTATTTAGATATCTGTACTCCACTTTTCTCCCCAGTGGAGACACTAAGAAGCTTTCAACATCGTCCTCCCCTGCTCCACTTTATCCTCTCAACAACAATCCTGTGAGGTAGGTTTGACTGAGAGAGAGTGACAAAGCCGTGGCTCTACAAGCTTCCATGGTAAAGTGGAGGTTTGAACCTGGGTCTTGGATCGTAGCCTGGCAGTCTAGCCACCATGCCATACTAGTCGGATGTGAGCTGATAACTCCATGCTTGCAAAGAGCTTTACCACCTGATTTGCACACATCAGACTTTTATTAAATGCGCAAGAGCTGGGCAGGCCGGTTTTGTTTCTGGTAACTTAGCAGCCCTAGCAAGAGCCGGGGCGTCGAGCTGCAACCTGAGGATCAGGCCTGTCTCTTTAGCAGCTCTGCAATCGTGAAAAAGGATGTGGTGAGGACTTCTCCTTCCCACATGCTCCTTCCTTAGTCCCTCTGCTCACCTTCCCTTTCTGCCTGCTAGACCTAGGAGGAGTCTTGTTTTTGCCCCACAGCTGAAAGGAGAGAAGGGATTATGGGAGAAACAATTCCTGCATCCTCTTTGAGGCTCCATGTAATTTATGAGTTAGGACCTGGAAACACTACTGCATGCAGAGCACTGGACTCCCCAGAGGTACAGCCCACCCCCACCCACCCCCGTCAGATTCTTACATTTGCATCTGGATAACTGCTCCTCTGTAAGGGGCGGTTTTCTAATGCAGTGTGTTTACCCAGCTGAGCCACAACAGGGCTGCCGTCCTCATAGATGTCCATCTGTGGTTTCTGGCTTCCATCATTCTTGATTTCCCGCACATATCTGGTAAAGGTTGCACAATTTTGCCTTCCTTTTCTGGTGAGCCATCACTTCTGCTGCTGCTCTGGTATTTTTCTTTTCCCTTTTTTCTTGTCACAGCACCTATTAGGGGTGAACATGCACAGCTGCAGAAAAATGAAAACAACCGCACAGGGGAGAACTGCACAGTTGTACATTCCAGGCTGCAACTACACACATTCCTTTCCTTTTTAACTTTCTTCTTGAGAAGACCGAGGCTGAATTTGGACAGTGGCACAAAGGAAAGGCCCCGAACCCTGTTTATGAACCAGTGCGAGAAGACGAGGATGACAGCCCCAAAGTTAGGACTACAGGATCACAGTCTCCATATCTTTTGTTGCTGCAATATTGAAATGGAGAAAGTTGCTTCCCCTTAATCCCAGTGCAAAATATATTTTGTACTTTAAAAAAAAATCCCATTTAAGGTAGATAGGTCTCTCAGCGGCTACTAACCAAGATACCCAACTAGAGCCTCTATGTTTAGTGGCAGTATATCCCCTGGACATACAACAAAAGACAGCTCTGCTTGTAAGTTCTAGAGGAATTTGGCTGGCCACTGTTGGAAACAGACTGCTCGATGTTTAGTTTGGTCCAGTAAAACAGTTCTTAATGTTGGAATGCCAGTGGAGGTGAGGGGGGCTTGGGGAATGCTGAACTATTCTGATATAGCATGATAGATCAGTGGTTCTTGACTTTTTTGACATGGGACTCACTTCTAATATTTTGATACCCACCACTGCAACACCCCACAAGCAGTGTTCCCTCTAAGCTGAGTTGGTGTGAGCTAGCTCACAGTTTTTTAGCCTCCGGCTCACACATTTTTGCCTTCGCTCAGGAAGGATGGCTCCAGAGCAAACTAATCTATGCAGTAGCCAAATCACTCACTCACAACTTTAATGCCGGTAGCTCACAAAGTAGAATTTTTGCTCACGAGACTCCACAGCTTAGAGGGAGCATTACCCACAAGCCACCGGTGATACAGTTGTGGAAGCAAACTGAGTGAATGGGTATGTAGGACGAAGGGAGGGGGGATGAGGCGGCTGTGCCTCATGACACACCTGGGAGAGAGCTGCAACCTGCTTTTGGGATGCAGCCCACAATTCGAGAACTACCATGACGGATACATTTCAAAAGTAGCTCTCTACCAGCCCTGTGAGGTATGTTGAGCAGATGGCATAGGAATACATTACACTGTTCACGGGTCCACACTGTGTCCTGTCAAGCAGGTATTCATGGGGAGTTCCCTAATGAACTTTAGATGCTTGAGTGCATGGGGCCCTATTCAGATCGGGACGACAGGGAGAGGGTGTTTAAGCCTCCCCACCACCTATTGGAATACTTTGGCCACCAAATGAGAAGGGAGCACTCACTGGTGAAGACCCTGATGCTGGGAAAGATTGAAGGTCAAAGAAGACGGGGACGGCAGAGGATGAGATGGTTAGACAGTGTCATAGATGCAACGAACATGAAAGTGAGCAAACTTCAGAGGACGGCGGAAGACAGGAGGGCCTGGCGTGATCTGGTCCATGGGGTCGCGAAGTCGGACTCGACTGTGCGACTGAACAACAACAACAGCCACCTATTGGATGGTTTCATGTATACCTAGAGTTTGCACCCAGCAGGCTTCAGAGCTAAATGGGGGTTGTACTTCCAAAACCAAGACCCCATGTGATGCATTCCCAATCCAAATCCGGCCCCTATGTGCTTGAGAATCGAAATTTAAACAGGGAACTCCCAGCACAGTCTCCTTGGCAGGATATCTGTCACATGCAGTGAGGCTGTGAGTACGGTTAGCAGCAGGCCTGGGGGGGAAATGTGCAGTCCCTTTAATAGAGGCCTCATGTGTGGAAATGAGCGGCTGAGGCTTCTCACAGCACGCACCTTAGAGTCTGTTTGGTGTAGTGGTTAGTGTGTCAGACTAGGATCTGGCAGAACCCGGTTCAAATCCCCACTCTGCCACTGAAGACTGCTGAGGGGCCTTGGTCAGTGAGTCAAACACTCTCAGCCTAAGCTACCTGACAGGGTTGATGTGAGGATAAAATGGAGTCAAGGAGAACAACGTGAGCCTCCTTGGGTCAGGCAGGGTATAAATGAAGTAAATAAATTATCACCTGGTAAAGAACAGCTCATGAGGACTCTTAATGGGCATTTCCCCCCCCCCCAGCTCCAGCTGTGAGAAACCAGCTGCCTCCTACAGATTCAGACTGTTGGCCTATCTATCTCCTCTGATTGGCAGCAGCTCTCCAAGGTCTCAAGCGGTGATAAGGTCTCTCCCAGCACCTGGTACATTAAATCCCTTCATCGGAGATGCTGGAGACCGAACCTGGAACCTTCTACAGGCCGAGAATGTGTCCTCCCCAACCCTCCCTTGCTCAAGGCCACCATAAATGGGGCTTGGCAAATCCCAAGCTAACACCTGCGCCACTAGACAACACCAGCTCCCCTTGCGTTCATCTCCTCACAATCGAATCCTTAGCTGTGTTTGGCCTTGTTTCCATCCCTGGCGAGTCTAACCCCTTTGCCGCATCAGTGTTCTTCCGAAAACAGGAAACAGAAAATGTGTGGGGCGGAAATGAGAGGCCTTTGCATGCAACAGAACGCACACTGACTAGCTCAGCTCAGGAAGCGGTTACAGCACCCGCTAAAGAGGAAAGAACACGGCCATTAAGCTGGGCTGCGGGGTGTGTGTGTGTGTGTGTGTGTGTGTGTGTGTGTGTGTGTGTGTGTGTGTGTGTGGTTACGAACAGGACTTCAGTTCTTCTCCCGTTCCTTACCAAGCAGAATAAAGATTCCCGAACTACCATGACGGATACATTTCAAAAGTAGCTCTCTACCAGCCCTGTGAGGTATGTTGAGCAGATGGCATAGGAATACATTACACTGTTCACGGGTCCACACTGTGTCCTGTCAAGCAGGTATTCATGGGGAGTTCCCTAATGAACTTTAGATGCTTGAGTGCATGGGGCCCTATTCAGATCGGGACGACAGGGAGAGGGTGTTTAAGCCTCCCCACCACCTATTGGAATACTTTGGCCACCAAATGAGAAGGGAGCACTCACTGGAGAAGACCCTGATGCTGGGAAAGATTGCAGGTCAAAGAAGACGGGGACAGCAAAGGATGAGATGGTTAGACAGTGTCATAGATGCAACGAACATGAAAGTGAGCAAACTTCAGAGGACGGCGGAAGACAGGAGGGCCTGGCGTGATCTGGTCCATGGGGTCGCGAAGTCGGACTCGACTGTGCGACTGAACAACAACAACAGCCACCTATTGGATGGTTTCATGTATACCTAGAGTTTGCACCCAGCAGGCTTCAGAGCTAAATGGGGGTTGTACTTCCAAAACCAAGACCCCATGTGATGCATTCCCAATCCAAATCCGGCCCCTATGTACTTGAGAATCGAGATTTAAACAGGGAACTCCCAGCACAGTCTCCTTGGCAGGATATCTGTCACATGCAGTGAGGCTGTGAGTACGGTTAGCAGCAGGCCTGGGGGGGAAATGTGCAGTCCCTTTAATAGAGGCCTCATGTGTGGAAATGAGCGGCTGAGGCTTCTCACAGCACGCACCTTAGAGTCTGTTTGGTGTAGTGGTTAGTGTGTCAGACTAGGATCTGGCAGAACCCGGTTCAAATCCCCACTCTGCCACTGAAGACTGCTGAGGGGCCTTGGTCAGTGAGTCAAACACTCTCAGCCTAAGCTACCTGACAGGGTTGATGGGAGGATAAAATGGAGTCAAGGAGAATAACATGAGCCTCCTTGGGTCAGGCAGGGTATAAATGAAGTAAATAAATTATCACCTGGTAAAGAACAGCTCATGAGGACTCTTAATGGGCATTTCCCCCCCCCCCAGCTCCAGCTGTGAGAAACCAGCTGCCTCCTACAGATTCAGACTGTTGGCCTATCTATCTCCTCTGATTGGCAGCAGCTCTCCAAGGTCTCAAGCGGTGATAAGGTCTCTCCCAGCACCTGGTACATTAAATCCCTTCATCGGAGATGCTGGAGACCGAACCTGGAACCTTCTAGCTGCCTCCTACAGATTCAGACTGTTGGCCTATCTATCTCCTCTGATTGGCAGCAGCTCTCCAAGGTCTCAAGCGGTGATAAGGTCTCTCCCAGCACCTGGTACATTAAATCCCTTCATCGGAGATGCTGGAGACCGAACCTGGAACCTTCTACAAGCCGAGAATGTGTCCTCCCCAGCCCTCCCTTGCTCAAGGCCACCATAAATGGGGCTTGGCAAATCCCAAGCTAACACCTGCGCCACTAGACAACACCAGCTCCCCTTGCGTTCATCTCCTCACAATCGAATCCTTAGCTGTGTTTGGCCTTGTTTCCATCCCTGGCGAGTCTAACCCCTTTGCCGCATCAGTGTTCTTCCGAAAACAGGAAACAGAAAATGTGTGGGGCGGAAATGAGAGGCCTTTGCATGCAACAGAACGCACACTGACTAGCTCAGCTCAGGAAGCGGTTACAGCACCCGCTAAAGAGGAAAGAACACGGCCATTAAGCTGGGCTGCGGGGTGTGTGTGTGTGTGTGTGTGTGTGTGTGTGTGTGTGTGTGTGTGTGTGGTTACGAACAGGACTTCAGTTCTTCTCCCGTTCCTTACCAAGCAGAATAAAGATTCCCGAGACTCTCCTCTGGCTGTGTTTAAAAATCTAGATTCTAGTCCTCGTTGCTTTGAAAACAGGCAGAAAATATGACTGCAAAATGCTTCAGGATTCCAGAGATTCCGTGTTTTGTGAGGCTGCCTAACTGCCCTTCTGTCAGGGCCGTCGAGCAGATGTGGTTGCCCTAGGGTTGCCAGCTGCAGGTTGGGAAATTACTGGAGATGTGGGGGTGGAGCCTGGGGAAGGCGGGATTTAGGGAGGGAGGGACCTCAGAAAGGTATAATACCATGGGGGGGAGGGGGTTCCCATCAAGTCACAGATTAATTATGGTGACCCACTAGGGTTTTCAAGACAAGAGATGTTCAGAGATGATTTGCCACTGCCTGCCTCTGATGCCGTAGAGTCCACCCTCAAATCAGCCAGTTTTTTTCCAGGGGGAATGGATCTGTGTCATCTGGAGATCAGTTGTTATGCTGGGAGATCACCAGGCCCCACCTGTAGATTGGTAACTTAGATTGCCTCCAAACCAGGTTTTTACACACACACACACACACACACACACACACACACACACACACACATATATATATATACTGGTGTGGGGGTTGCCAACCTCCAGGTAGGGCCTGGAGTTCTTCCAGAATTACAAACGATTAAGATCAGTAGCCATAATGGAAATGGCCTCTTTAGATGGTGAACTTTATGGCAACACATTCTTTTTGAGCTCTCTTGGTGTTTGGTGTAGTGTTTTAAGTGCGCTGACGCTAATCTGGGAGAACCAGGTTCGATTCCCCACTCCTCCACTTGCACCTGGCTGGATGACCTTGGGTAAGCCATAGTTCTGATAAGAGCTGTCCTTGAAAAAGATCAGTTTCTGTCAGAGCTCTCTCAGGCCCACCTACCTCACAGGGTGTCTGTTGTGGGGAGGGGAAGGGAAAGGAGTTTGTAAGCTGCTCTGAGACTCCTCTGGGTAGTGAAGGGTAGGGGTATAAATCTTTCTTCTTCTTCTTCTTCTTCTTCTTCTTCTTCTTCTTCTTCTCCTCCTCCTCCTCACCCCGTGGATCGCCCTCCCCAGGCAGTATCACTGAAAGTTTAGGAATTTCCCAGGCTGGAATTGGTAGCCTTACTGAGATGGAGTGGGAAAGCAGCAGGCAGGGTGAAAAAGTTCAGCTCCGCACCACTTCACTCCAGACTCCTCCGCTGGGATTTATGTAACAGGACTTTTCAGTGATGGCCCATTTTGCAACACCCACTCTAAAGAAACTCACCTCCTTTTAGGTGCTGGATTACAGTGGTGTTATTTGCACAAGTTTTAAAATTCCCGCTTGTGCCTGTTCTTCTGGTATGTTCCCTGATACTTTTTTTATCCAGCATTTTACTGTTTTACTTGGTGCTTAACTTTTATTTTTAGTATGTGGTTTTTATGGTATTTTTAACATTTTTGTTGAAAGTTGTCTTGGCAAAAATGTTTTGACAGCTGGGTAGGGTTGCCAACAGCCTGGAGGGGGGGGGACGACACAAATGCCTTGTCCCTTTAATAGAGGCTTAATGAGATGCTATCTGCTGGGTGACATTTTCCCCCCCTCCGTGCCATGAAAAGCTTCAACTGCCCATTGCCACGTATTGATGCTGGAAAGTATCATCAAGTCACAGACGACTTATGGTACACACAATACACAGACGACCCCATAGTATTTGCAAGGCAAGAAACGAACTGAGGTGGCTTGCCATTGCCTGCCTCTGCATAGCAACCCTGGACTTCCTTGGTGGTCTCCCAGTCCAAGTATTAAACAGGGCCGATCCCGGAATTTCTCAGTGTTCGAATCAAGGTGATTTAAGTCTGTGGCAAAACAGTGTCCAAAAAACCCCGGGGCAACAGCGGGCTGAAACCAGGCTGACCACTGAAGGGAGTAGGGTTGCCAAGTCAATTTTTCTTACCAGCGGGGGAGCCTCGCCGGGCTCCAAGAACCGTCCCAACGTGATTGACGTGGTTGCGTCACCTCCGGTGACGCAGCCACGCTGTGATTCGGGGGGCGGAGTTCCCCCCCAGGGCCCGATTCTACGGCGGCGGGGATCGGGGGGCCTCCAAAGCGGGGGTTTACCCGCCCCCCCACCCCCACTTGGCAGCCCTAGAAGGGAGGTAATGTAATGCAAAACGGGGGGGGTCTAGAATAAAAAAGAGGGGTGAATTTGATTTTAGTGCAGAATTGCTTGGAGGACACTGCAGTGTACATGGATTAAAAGGAGAGTGCAGAAAGGGCCAAGATCAAGCTAGTCTGGACCGGCGAGGTCAGGCCTTCCACACATTAAGCCTCTGTTAAAGGATCAGGACATTTTCTTCTCCAACAACTCAACGGGGGAGGAATTATTTAAATAAATCAGTGAATAAACGAAGAATATGTTGATCCGCCTTGAGTGAACAGTGTAGTTCTAGTTTACATTTCCTTTGGGAGCTCAAAGATCTCTGCTGTAGAACATCTTATTCCTTTCTGTTCTCTGCTTGGGGGCAAACCAGGGGCACTAGATAATGAAGGTTAATCTCTAGAGAGTTAATGTGGGTGAGAGATAAGAAGATCCTGTCTGGGGACAGAGAGTTGGATTAAATCTTTAATTCCCTACCTGTGTGCAGTGGGGGGGGGGGATGATGGTGTGCCACAAGATAAGTTGAATTAATCAAGGTATTAAAAACTCGTGTGAGCCCTATAGTACAACTGATGGAGGAGGCTGCCTGCTGCATCCCTGCATGCTGTGGCCTTTACTCCTTCCTATCAGCTTCTGCTGGGGACAGGTAATTCTGCCAAACTCTGTATCGGGGGTGATTGTAGATCAGAATACCCACCTTCAGTAGAGTGTGCTCGTCGTGTCTCTGCCCAAGCCACTTCTAATCAAGTAGAAAAGATGGGGGTAAAGCATCTCTGAGTGAGTGAGAGTAATTGCTTTTACTGTTCCAGAAGTAAAGCTTTTGGGCATAAGAGTAAAATGTGCCTCCTACTTTACCTTTAAAAAAATGGTGCTTCAGCTATCAATAGTTTGAAAAAAATTAGATGATTCCAGAATATACCCAACTATATTTGTGCCTGCTATTTATTCAGTGCATTTGTATGCCACCGTTCCTTCAAGGAGCTCGGCAGAGCACATTGTTCTCCCAACCCCCGTTTTACCCTCACATCAGACCTGTGAGGTAGATTAGGCTGCCTGGTCCAAGGTCACTCAGCAAGCTTCATGGGCAAGCAGGGATTTTAAGATGGCTCTCTCTGATCCTAAACCCTTACACCAGGCTGGCTCTTTCTCAAGGTCTCCCTTCACAAGAACATGAGTGAACAGTCTTTAGGCTGGGTTGTAACTGTTCATACATACTGAGAAAGTAATGTATAAAACTAGTGTTCCCCCCCAAACAGTCATATTTGGTGAAAACAGGGAGGAATATTACAGAGCTTGGCTCTGTACTTCCATAATAATTTTAAGACCTTTTCTTCTGGGCTGCCTTCAGCCTTTTCCAGTTTGGGGGGGTTAAAAGCACAAGGGGGAAAGGTTAAAAATCGCCCCTTATCTCCCCTGTCTACCTGGAAAGAAGAAGAGAAGAGACTGGATTTATACCCCACCCTTCACTACCCGAAGGAGTCTCAAAGCGGCTTACAATCCCTTTCCCTTCCCCTCCCCACAACAGACACCCTGTGAGGTAGGTGGGGCTAAGAGAGCTCTCTTGAGAACTGCTCATGAGAGAACAGCTCCGAAAGAACTTGTAACTGACCCAAGGTCACACCAGCAGCTGCATGTGGAGAAGTGGGGAATCAAACCCGGGTCTCCTAAATTAGAGTCTGCAGCCTGAACCACTACACCAAACTGGCTCTGCAGCCCGAATGTCTATAGCCTGTAAAAGGCTTCCTTTAAAATGATCTCAGAACCACACATAAAATGTTAAGAAGAGGGGAAACAGCACCCCCCTACCGCCTGCTCTGGCATGCGCTTATAAACAAACTTGTCCCTTACTTCTCTTTAATGCGTCTATACCCCCATTCTTTCCTCACTGTAATTAATCAGCTACGATGTACAGATGCTATTAAGAACTTAACATTCATTTGTTAACATGAAGTTAACCGTGTAAACTTTGCCTTGCTCTCTGAACGTGGATCACTTAAGCTCTTAATGCCCATTAGCCATCTTGCCGTACTCACAGTCGGTGTGGCTAAAAGGTGGATTTTCATTCTTCTCATTCTTTCTCGGCGTGGGGGCGTCTAGTCTATATTAGTGACTGAACAAGAATCTCGGCCCCAGTTGGAATACTGGATAGAGACAGCATTAGGGCTGCAAGGATTTGGCGAGAGGAGGGGGCTGCCGTTCTTTGAGTCCACGGGGCCAGACAACCACGGTGATTTGTTTACATAGGATGTTTGAGATGGATCTGAGTGATGTGACGTGGCGGGGGGGGGGTTACAAAAGGAATATTTGTGAGCCCGTAGTTGCACTCAGCAACACTGGAGATACGGTTGCCAACTCCAGGATGGGAAATTCCTGGAGATTTGGGGGTGAAGCCTGGGGAGAGGAGGGTTTGGGGAAGAGAGGGACCTCAGCAGGATATACTCCCATAGAGTCCACCTTCCAACGCAGCCGTTTTTTCCAGTACTGATTTCTGTTGTCTGGAGATCAGTCGTAATTCTGAGAGATCTCCAGGCCCCAGGTGGAGGTTGGCAACCCTAACGGAAGAGCATTAGGGTTGAGAGCGAGTATGGTATAGTGGGTAGTGTCAGGCCCCGGTTTGAATACCCACTCTGCCATTGAATTAAGGAGGGTATTAAAGACTCGTGTCACACTCTCAGCCAGTCCTACTTCACAGGATGGCTGTGAGGACAGGAGAATGATGTAAGCCACCTTTTGGTCCCCATTGGGGAGAAGACAGCGTATAAATGGAGTAAATTTAAAAAAAAAAGCAGAGTTGGGGGGGGAGGATTGTGTAACTTGAGTCAATGTTCAGCACCTATGAAAATCACAGGGTGGTTCTGAGTAGGGATGGGCATGAACCAGAAGAATGCAGTTCGTGGATCATGGCCAAACTACGAACCAAATTGAACAGGGAGGTTTGTTTGCAAACTGGACTGGTTTGTGACCCCACAAACCTAGTTGAAAAGGACTGCAGTGGCAGCTACTCAGCTGTTTTGGGTTTTCTTGTGCAGCTGTTTTTGCGGCTTTCACAGGGAACAGAATGCAGGGGTTTAAAGGGACTCGAGAATGCCTTTAAACCCAAGCTTTCTGCTGTATCCATGAACCACCATGAACTGCTTTAAAAGTTTGTGACAGTAGACCTGTGATGAACTTCAGTTCACGTACCACGAACAGGACAAGATTAGTGATGAATTTTGCCTCGTGGTTCGGTTCATGCCCATTCCTAGTTCTGAGCCAGTTGCGTTCTTTCTGTGTACGTTGTCTTACAGGGTTGTTCTACATATTCTGTCTTGAGCTCCTCAGATAAAGTGTAGGTGAAGAAATAGACAAGAGGGGTGTTTGTTTATTCCTGGATTACATAGTAGGGAGCATAGATTTGCGATCTCGTGTATTTTGCTATCATGGTTTATTCCTACTGGCAGCTCCCTGAACACTGGCTCACTTCTGTTACTTTTAGCTGAAAGGAACAGACAGGCAGGTACATTTTTTCACTCCACTGGGACAACTGCCAGTCCAAAGCAGGAAATCTGACAATCTGCACTGATTCCATGCTCTCCCCTCCCTTGCCCAGTCAGCCATGACTGGGCGAGCAGGCCGAGGCCTACACAGGACGAATCCCTTTGCCATGTGGAGACTGCAGAGCTTCATCTCTGGCTTTACAGGGCTGTCAGAAAGATTAATGAGGAAACAGTATCGTACAGATATTCTTCAGTGGTTTTTTAATGAAAGGGGGGGTTCAGCAAGAGGTCAGTCGCTTGGCGCATGCCAAGGTCTGCTTCTTTTCTAACCCTCTTGCTTTGCTTCTGTTTCAAACCCTTCAGCCAGGCCTTGCTCGTTCACTTTTTTCCCTTCTACAACCCTCATTCCCAAAGAAAAACTTCTGTCATCCTCTGAGGCAAATGGACAGAAATGGCATTAAAAGTAAGGCTATAAGCAGAAGACGGGGGAGTGGGCAGCCAGTCTCTTCTGCACACAATCCTTGATGACATGGCTAACTGTTTAAAAGGAATTGCACAACAGCCCAGCCCCGATTTTTTTTTTGGGGGGGGGGAATCAATGTCATTTGGTTGAAGAACTTTACAGGAGTCCCCAATACGGCTGCCAAGTCCCCCCGGGGGTCAGATTTCCCCCCGCTTTGGAGGCCCGATTTCTGCCCCCGCGGAATCGGGCCCCGGGGGAAAGCCCACCCCCGCGTGCACGTCACCCGGATGTGACGTCATGATGCCGGGCACGCTGGGGGCGGGGCCTCAGCCATTTGAGGGAAAAACTCTATGATGTGACGTGCATGCGGCGTGCGCGTGCTCTGCGCGCATGCACACGCTCTGGGAGCTACCCCAGAGTCCCCCACCGGTGAGGTAAGTCCAATTTGGCAACCCTAGTCCCCAACCTTTTGGAGCTTGTGGGGGCACCTTTGAAATTCTGAGCCTGTGGGCACCTTTGGAATTCTGAGACACAGTGTTGGGGGCAACCATAAAATGGCTGCCATAGGAGGAGGTGCCAACCACAAAATGTCTGCTAGTAACTCTTCAACATTCCAGGCAGAAGTTCAGTTTGACCAGATCCCTTTTTAAATGAACATGGTGTTTAGAAACATTTCCTTGCCTACACACAGCTTACCTTCAGTCACACAGCGAAGAACCTTGCGGTGTAGTGGCAAGTGCTGCTAAAGCAACTTCTAAAATAAGTTGCACAGCCAATCAGATCTCCAGTGGCCAATCAGAGGCCCTGTTAGGCAAAACCCCCACCTGCCCCTACTCTCTTTCTCAAAACACTTGGCAGGCGCCAGAAAAGGTGTTGGCAGGCGCCAAGCGGGGAACGCCAAGCAGATGTATCATCATTATTTTGTTGTACATGGCATATTGCAGAAATCCATAGGCAAAAAAGACGGACTCTTGTCCCCATGGAGTCTGCATTCTAGCAGTGGGGTAGCCCAGTATAACAGATATAAGTGAGCAAATGCAGAGAAAACATCAAAGGGTCTTAAAGACAGTTTTATTGTGGCATTGTTTTTATGGACTTTAGTCTGCTTATCCTGCAGTCAGGATTGCCAGCTGATAAACTGGTCCCTCTAGCTGCCCCTTTAATACCAGTTTGATCCACAGCAAATAACAGCTCATGTTGTTTAGCTCCCTGCCCACGAGAAGCTTCAACTGCCCATTTGTACACCTTAAGCTAATGTTAAAGGGACAAGACATTTTTTTCTCCAGGACTGTTGGCAATAAAAGCTTACGGTTCCATCATCACAAGTCTCTTCATTAACTCTGGAGATGAGGGACTGAGGGGTTAAACCAAATAATAGATTTATCTGTAATAAAAAGGGACGGAATCTGTGAAAACTGGAAAATGCAGTAGAAAAGAGCAAGAGTCTAGTAGCACCTTAAAGGTAAAGGTTCCCTTGCTCGAAAGCCAGTCGAATCCGACTCTAGGGTTGCGGTGCTCATCTCCGTTTCAAAGCCGAAGAGCCAGCGCTGTCCGAAGACGTTTCCGTGGTCATGTGGCCGGCATGACTAAACACCAAGGCGCACGGAATGCTGTTACCTTCCCACTTAAGTGGTACCTATTTATCTACTTGCAATTTCTTGCTTTCGAACTGCTAGGTTGGCAGGAGCTGGAACTAGAGACGGGAGCTCACTCCATCATGCGGCACTCGAGTCTCGAACTGCTGAACTACTGACCTTCCACAGCCTGCCTTAAAAACTAACAAAGTTTGTGGCAGAGTCACGAAAGGTCATACCCTGCCACAGGTTTTGTTAGTCTTTAAGGTGCTACTGGACCCATTGTGAAAAACACAAGTATTCCCTAATCTGCTCTCTTGTCTTAGCCCTTCCACATCTGTCCCTTGCTCTTCTCCTAGCAGTGGGCATTCTCTCCCACACACCTCTCCCCTGCCCTCCCTCCTCCCCTCCTGTCTTGTATTTCCTCTCTCCCCACCACAGCTGCTGTGCCCCACCCCAGGTCTGCCTCCCTAAGGAATGCACCAAGTCTGAGTCACCCGCTCAGGCTCCTAAATAAGGCCTGGCAGAGCAGGGGGTGGGGAGCCGGGAATCCATGCAGCTGTTGCCTGACTGGGTTCAGCCAAGAACCCCCCCCCCCCGCGCTCAGAATCTCCTTTTCTCACAGAATGCACAGCAACAAGGGAACCGGCTGAAAGCAGAACCAGATTCTCTGGGGGTGAGGGCAGGACCGGGGGAAATACGCACTTTCTACACAAGAGTGTGTGAACAGCAGTAGTACAAACGCCAGCAGATAGCCCTGTTAGTTTCATTCAGCACAAACAAGCAAGGATCAAGGGGCACATTAGAGAATAATAGATGAAGGGCTGCGGTCACACGGAGCATTAGCCACGCTACAGAGACGGAAGATAGGCGGATTTTCCGGGCGCGATCAAACCGCAACATCTGGGAAGCGCAGAGCTCCCATGGCGAACACGAGGCTTCCCTCCAAAAATGTGCCATCAAAAACTAGTACCTCCGAGGTACTAGTTTCTGGAAACCTTGGGGCAAGGGCGGGAGTCTGATCACGTTTCCGGTGGTAGCTCGTGGCATCCGGCGCCCGCCCATGTCCCGTCGCAAAAAGGGTTTTTTCCCCCAAGTCTCCACGGGATGCGCACAAGCACCCAACAGCGCATGCGCACACTTCGGTTTAAAAAAAACACCCCACAACCCCCGCCGTGCCGCTTCTTTGCCGCGCCGCAGGATTGACATATGATCGGCACCTCCCCCCTGAACCATGGGACGTTTGATCCGGTGGCCGTGCGGTAGTTCGCTCCGGGGCAAACAGCCATGCCCCACCCCCACCGCGATATCCGGCCCGTGTGACCGGGGCCATATTATGGTTTCTGTAACCTACCTCACAGGGTTGTTGTGAAGATAAAATGGAGGAGAGGAGAACATTCTAAGCTGCTTTGGGTTCCCATTGGGGAGAAAGGTGGGGTACAAATGAATTAAATAATAAATAAAATATAAACTATGACGTCCCAGCCTTTCCTTAAGAGACTCAGGGCATATACATGATATTGTTCCCCACCCCCTCCATTTTATTTCTCACAGCTCACTGACAGACTGACCAGAAGTCACCTACTGAGTTTGAACATGGGTGCAACCAGTCTTAGGTCTGGTTCACACACACAAGGCCACAAGGTAGTGGCAGAGTCCAGAGGTTAGGGCTGCCAAATGCCCCCGGGGGGCGGATTTCCCTCCGCTTTTGAGCCCCGCTTTCCGCTCCCGCGGAATCGGGGCCCGGGGAAACCCCACCCCCGCGTGCGCGTCACCCGGAAGTGACGTTGCACGCAGGGGGCGGGGCCACGCCATTTGAGGGGGAAACTCTTTGTTTTCCCCTCAAATGGCGTGGCCCCGTTCCCAGCGCGCGATGTCATTTCCGGGTGACGCGCACGCTGTGCGCGCACGTTCCAGACACCGGCCGGGAGCCCCCCGCTCCCAACCAAAACATATTTGGCAACCCTACCAGAGGTGGTAGAACAGACTGCACCCACTTCAGACTGCAGATGGAGGAACATGTTTTTGGAACATGTCACTGTGCAGAAAAGTCTCTAAAAACTATCACAGCATGCAAAGGGGGGGGGATAGAACCGTTTTCCCTGTTGTGCTACTTTTCTATATGCACGGACTTTTAAAATATGAAGGCCCCGTTCACACGGCGAATTTGCTGCGGGAGAGCCACGGGTGGTGGGTGGATTATTCGTGCACGATCACACCCCAACACCGGGAAGTGGAGCGCATCCGTGGCTTACCGCTGAAAACGCACGATAAAAAAGTAGTACCTCCAAAGTACTGGCAAACGGTTTGCCACGGGCTGCCTCTGGATGCCTGTGGTGTGATCGCGCTGGTGCGCGGCTTTCCCCTCCGGCCCCTCGTTTACCCACCGGCACCAAGGGAAGGACCCGTGGTGTGCCACTGGCGTGTCTGATCGTATAATCGCGGATCAAACTGCGCCAGGGCAATTTGCCACACCTCCCCCCCCCCCCCCCCCCCGCCCCCCCCCCCGCCCGGGTAACATTGGCTGTTGGAATTTGCCACCTCAGATATGAAGTGGTGCTGCAGTCCCTTCTAAGGAGACTGTTTCACACAGTGGCCAAGCAGTTGCCCCCAAAGTCTCAAAACCCTTCAGGCCTCTTGTAGGCTTGCCAGACCTAAGCCAGCAGCCACTGGGAAAAATCTGGGGCAGGGCCTGTTGTGTCAGTGTTGTACCAGTGCCTTGACATCATTTCCAGTCAAAACAAAACAGAAGTGATGCCATTGGATGCGCTAGAATTAAAAAAAAAAGCTATAGTTTTACCATAGAGTTCTTGTAAATTCTAGAGTGTCCACAACATCACTTCCAGTTTTTACCGGAAGTGACATTAGCAATGCTGGCACATGATTCCTCCCCATTCCCTTCCACTGGCATCTCAGGTGCTGTTGGGCAAAGCAACAGGGTAACAGGAGGTCTCCCACTATAGTGGGAAGCCTGACATCCCTACTCTGCCATCACATCAGACCTCATTCTCTCCATGTGTGAACTAGGCCTGAGTCCAGCCACCACTAGGGCTGCCAAGTGGGGGCGGGGGGCGGGGAAACCCCTGCTTTGGAGGCCCGATTTCCGCTGCGGCGGAATCGGGCCCCGGGGGGAACGCCGCCCCCTGAAGCTGCATCACCAGAGGTGACGCAGCCACGTCGCTCAAATTGGGGCCGTGGCCCAGATCGTCGGGGGGGGAACCATATGGTTTCCCCCCCCCATGTTCTGGGCCACGCCCCCAACGTGAGCAACGAAGCATGCCACTTCCTGTGACGTCCTGGGAGAGCTCCCGGAGCCCGGTAAGGCTCCCCCGCCGGCAAGGGTAAGTACACTTGGCAACCCTAGCCACCACTCTATACCATATACTCAGGCCCTTTCAGAGTTCTGGAGAGCCAACTTTTGTGACCCTGGCCGTAAAAAATTTAAATGATGACATCAGGAAACAAAATGAAGCACCTCAGAAAGAGTAACAAAGTCTGTATCAGTTAATAAAAATGCATGGCTTTTACCATAGCCAAGAGGCTGTGGCACATTTTGAACAAACTGTAAAATGTATTAGATGCAAGTACATATTAGCAGGTATCTAAATCTGAAGCCCCTTTTGACCATGAGGGATTAACAAATGGCCCTTCCTCCTCTGATTGGCCCTAAGTGTACTACATCATTGCTACTATACAAAGCCAGTTGGATGTGGTATCTTTCTACTCAGCTATGGAGCTTAGGATGGAAGGCTTTAAGTTGCCAACTTTTTTACCAGTTGCTGCTCCTGTGCCTTTAATAGCACCTTGATCTACACGCTTTAGCATACCATGACAAGCTTCACTCACTGGTTCCTACCACTCAAGTACCTGTTAAAAGCACAGCAGTAAGCCAGGGACGGCAAAGGATGAGATGGTTGGACAGTGTCATAGATGCAACGAACATGAAGTTGAGCAAACTTCAGAGGACAGCGGAGGACAGGAGGGCCTGGTGGGATCTAGTCCATGGGGTCGCGAAGAGTCGGACTCGACTGTGCGACTGAACAACAAGCCAGGCTAGGTTTTCTCCAAGCTGGCAACTTTGGTGGCTTTGGGCAAGCTGTTACTTCTCCAGTAGCACTAAGGTGCTACTGAACTCAAATCTAGCTATTCGACTGCAGACCAACATGGCTATCCCCTGAAACTATTTCACAGGAATATTTTGAGGCTAATAGGTCTGTTCTTAGCTCCTTGGAAGATGAGAAACAAACATAATAAAGATATCAAAATTAGCCCCCCCCCTTCATCTAACCCCTCAAATGGTGTGTTCCTTTCCTCTTCTATTCATGCCTACCACCTTATGCTTTTAAACTGCAGATGCCGCGGATTGAACCTGGGATTTCCTGCATGCCAAGCAGATGCTCTGACACTAAGCCATGGCCTCCTCCCTAAATGAACTTTGCCTAGACTAATTTGTCAGGGCTCAAAACTCTCTGTGATTTCTTTACTCCTCGCAATGGAAAAATATATCAAGCAGTAAAAATGCCTTAACGCAGTGATCCCCAATGGGGTGTCTGCCAATGTGTTTCTTGGTGCCCAGTTCCTTTTTTTCTCCAGAGAATATTTTCTTCAAAGCAGAGAGTCATACCTGCCTTGCCTCACTGGAGAAAGAGGAGCCCAGAAAGCATCATCTCTATATCCACAAGGAGCACCCCACCCCAGGTTTCATGCCCCCACCCCAGGTTTCATGGCACCTCATAGCTTTTCGTGATAGGTTCCCACCATCCTTCCATGGCAGCCATTTTATTGCAGCCCCTATTTCTGTGATTCTCAGCATTCTCAGCATTCCAAAAGTGCCCACAGTAGGGTTGCCAAGTCCTTACTGCATGTAGAGCGGGGGACTCCAACGCTGCTCCGGGAGTCTGTGCGCGCACTGCAGTTATGTCACCTGGAAGTGACGCAACCACGTCGGGCACGCCAGGGGCGGGGCCACAATCATCCGAGGGAAAACCGTAGAGTTTTCCCTCGGATGACCGCAGCCCCGCCCCCAACGCGCCCGTGCTTTGGGGGTGGGGTTCCCCCGGGGCCCGATCCGCTGGCAGCGGGTAACGGGCCTCTCAGGCGGGGGTTTCCCCGGCCCCCGGGGGGGACTTGGCAAGCCTAGCCCACAGGGTCAACACGGTTGGGGACCCTGCCTGAATAAATTGCCTTTCTGTCACAACCCACTCATTACACATTTCGGAGTAGGGTTACTCCAAATATACAGTTGCCTCAGTTGTGAAGGAGAGGCTGGGGCCCCCGATACAAAAAGTGAACTGTGAGGCTAACCGCTGGTGAGGCTTTGCTCAGATTATGTCCTGTGCGCCATTCCATTTTTCCAAAATTCTAGAAGAAAATGGCCTCACCTTCGCCTGTGGGGTTGATAGCAGTGTGATATGCAGGATTCAGGGGGTGAAGGTTTTTCAAGGCATGGAAATAAGAATTATCACCTGGCATCGGAGGTTCCTATTCAACCAGCGGTTTCTTTCCCCAAGCAGTGTGTGTGTGTGTGTGTGTGTGTGTGTGTGTGTGTGTGTGTGTGTGTGTGTGTGTAAAGTGCTGTCAAGACACAGCCGACTCATGGTGACCCCAGCAAGGGGCTGTCAAGGCAAGGGAGAAGCAGAGGTGGTTGGCCATGGCCTTTCCTCAGCAGTGTGCTCCTTGGTGGTCTCCCTTCCAAGTACTGACCCTGCTTAGAATCTGAGATCTGAGGGGATCAGGCTATACTATGCCACTTTTCCTCCTTCCCCAAACATTTCCAAACACCTTTCTGGCCTCCTTCAGACATTTCCCGTTCTTTGTCCTCTATTTTCAGTTTGGTATAATGATGCCAGCCTCCAGTTGGGACCTGGAGATCCCCCGGAATTACTGCTCATCTCCAGAGATCAGTCCCCCTGGAGGACCTTTGGAGGGTGGACTCTCTGGTAGTGTACCCCACTGAGGTCCCGGTAGTGTACCCCTGTCCTCCTCAGGCTTCATCCCCAAATCTCCAGGAGCCCCCCCAATCTGGAGCTGGCAATGCTACCCTCCCACCCCCCACTGGTGCCCATGTGGATCTGGCAACTCTTAAGGCCTGCATCAACCCACATCCCCTTCTTGGCCGCCCTCCAGCTTCGTGTAGTGGTTAAGTGCACGGACTCTAATCTGGGAGAACCGGGTTTGATTCCCAACTCCTCCACTTGCACCTGCTGGTGTGACCTTGGGTCAGTCACAAGCTCTGGCACAGCTGTCCTTGAAAAAGAGCAGTTTCTGTCAAGAGCTCTCTCAGCCCCACCCACCTCACAGGGTGCCTGTTGTGGGGAGGGGAAGGGAAAGGAGTTTGTAAGCCGCTCTGAGACTACTCTGGGTAGTGAAGGGCGGGGGGATAAATCCAATCTCTTCTCTTCTTCTTCCTCCCTGTGGCTTTAATGACAGCTTGATCAGCAGGCAGTTGGGAACCGATATTGCTTATGTTATCTCCAGACTGTGGAAAGTTTCTTCTCCTATTTTTTTGCCAATCAAGCTGTTTTTAAAGGCACAGGAGCAAGCCCGACTGGCTGGCAACCTTGTCTTCTTCTCTGTTTTGCCCATAAAGAAATCCCTAGATGTGAAACACCCGGCTCCTTCCCTGCTTCTCCCCTAGTCATTAATAGACCTCAGTTAATTGAGATTTAGCTGGGATTAATTCCCATGGGAACTGCTTGAGAAGAAGATAAGATCAAGGACCCCCCACGTCGTTGAACTCTGGGTAGGGGGGACTGGGGAGAAATTAGATTGGTGGTGGGTAGGGATTGGGGTCTAAAACAGTCACTGGCAAAGGAGATCATCAACACTGTCATGATGGCAGAGTGCTGGAGAAAAGGCGGCCCAGTCCACTTTAAAACAAAGGGGGGGGGGAATGAGCCTTCCTGAGCCATTCTGAGTTTGAGCACGGCAGGCTTTTAAAAATTAGAATTAGTCGCAGACTGTCAAAGTGCGATGAGTGAGGTACTTTGAGACCCTTAGGGTCCCCTTCACGATGACCCTGTCAGAAAAAGCTGGTAAAATTGGACAGAGGGAGACTGACTCAGACTGTGGTTGAATTTGTGCCTCAGAATGTATGGCCTTCCATTCAGGCCTTCCATGTTGAAGTCTGCCTTTTAGGGCAACCTGACTTTCAGGATCGATCTGTCCAGGGGTCATTTCGTAGAAGAAGAGATGCAGGCGCTCATTAGCATAACTCATTAGCACAACTTATTTGCATATGCCACACCCCCTGACATCACCGGAAGCTCAGGCCCCACTGGACTCTTTTGGATTGCTAGCTATGGGGGGAGGGGGACGTGCAGATCTGTCCTCGCAGAGGAGGGAGAGCTTGTACCTGAATAAAACTTGGTCTTAAAGGTGCCACTGGACTGTTTTGGAGCGGGGGGGAGGGGCTCTGCAGCTTACCTGGCTGCTTCCTGCTCTGACTGAGGGCTGCTGGGAGCAGGGGGTGGGGCTTGTTGCATGTGCCCACCCCCTGGGCTCTTTACTGGCGGAGCTCTGCTCCTGTGCGCTCCTGCAGGAAAAGACCCCTGGATCTGTCCATTCTGTCAGATTTTTATCCCACCCTCCCTTTCCTCGAAGGAGCCGGGGGGGGGGGGGCGGGCATCTGTCCTATACTCACAACAACCCCATGAGATGGGTTTTACTGGAAGAGAACAACTTGCCCACCGCTTCAGGGTGGAGTTAGGTTGCCGACTGCCTGGAGGAAAAAGCAGTATGCCGCTTTCATAGAGGTTTAATGGAATGGTCTTTACCAAGTGATGATATTTACTTTCATGCCAGGAAAAGCTTCAGCTGCTCTTTTTCTCACATTAAACCTCTATTAAAGAGATGGGACATTTTTTTTTTCTCCAGGTCTGTTGGAGTGGGGATATGATCTCCCCAGTAATAACCTGAAGCTCTAACCACTACATGACATTTGCCTTGCGTCAGGTAGGAGCACGAGGGCAGCATGAGGTAGTGTTTTGTATCATTCAGAAAAGGGAACTGAGGTAAATGGAGCTCCTGAGGGCCTTTAATGGCTATGCAGTAGGCAGAAATTCAACAGGTGAAGACCTTTCTAACAAGGAGATGGACTGAAGTGGGCAAAGTCAGCTCTGTATACTGACTGTCCTCTGTAACTTATTTCTTAAAACTACTGGGGTTCACACCTGCCTGCAAGCTATATTTTCTATTCCTGAAGCAATGACTCTTCCCCAAGTGTGTCAAGCAAGGCTGCTAAAGGGAATGCACTCTGCACAAGTTTGGAGGTGCCCTCCTCATTACTTTCCATATCCCAGGCTGAACCTTGAAATTGGGTTCCAGTGATGAGACCACAGCTCCCGGACCAAGCCTCACCCATTTCTATCACCGAGGTCTTGTTGTATGGGTACCTTTACTGCCACCTGGCTCTAACGCCAACCCAGCTCCACAAGATTATCCATCAGGTGGCAACGTTTTCAGGGGTGCTGGTGAGGCCATGAGCCACATGAGGCATACGCATCAGGCCACCTTGTAATATGGCAGACCGTTCAGAGGGTAGAAACTGTGGGGAGAAATGATGGGAAACTGCTCAGCCACTCCAAGAGTAAGGAGAAATCCTGCCCCAATGGATGAAATGTAGAGAGCCACGGGAAGGGCTAGAGGGAGAGAACTTCAAGAAGGTACCTTTTGCAATGTATAACTATTTTACTGAATTTTAATGCTTTAGATTATTTATTTTGGGGGACATTTCTATGCCACTTTTCTCCCCAAAGGTATCCAAAGTGTCCTGCAGAAATACAGAATAACCAATTTAAACAAGCAAAACAAACAGGAAAAAAATACATTCTGGGCAGGCTCCAGGCCCTGGGCTGAGAGCTCTTTGGATCTTGCTCCTCGACCCGCGTCTCTGGTCATGCCCAGTAGGCTAAGTTCCTGCAAGCAGAGGAGAAAACAAATGCAGCCCAGACGGGCCTCAGCAGCATCTTTCCAGTTTCCTCTCCAGCCAGGTATCTCAGGTTTTAATTTTCTTATCATGTCTGCTGCCTCAAAAGGTTGGGCAGAAAGTCAACAGAGAAGTACTTTCAATAGATCGATAAAGAATGCACTCTTGGATAGGGTTGCCAGCAGGGCTCTTTTTGTAGAAAAAGCCCAGCAGGAACTCATTAGCATAATAGGCCACACCCAACAGCAAAACTCATTAGCCTATTAGGCCACACCCTGACAGCACCACTCATTAGCACATTAGGCCACACCCCCATGTTACCAGAAGTGTGCTCATCCAGCCACACCCACCTTTCCCTTCTTATTCTGTTTACCTTGTTTGTTGTCAAAACCCAGGGCTTTTTTTGTAGCAGGAACTCCTTTGCATGTTAGGCCACACACCCCTAATGTAGCCAATCCTAATGAGTTTCTGCTGTTGGGTGTGGCCTATTATGCTAATGAGTTCCTGCTGGGCGTGGCCAATTCAGGAGCCAGCCGGAACTCCGTTCCTGTGCGTTACTGCCCAAAAATAGCCCTGGTTGCCAGAAGTCCTGGAAGGGGGGGGGGAATGTCCTGTCCCTTCAAAAGAGGCTGTGTGTGGAAATGGTCAGCTGAAGCTTTTCATGGCATCAGGGTAAATATCATCCCGTTAAATTCTTCGGACCGTGTGCTTAGGACAGCCAGACACGTTGGGCCGGCCCTGCCGGATAAGGTGAACCATAAGGGCACAGCTTCGTTTCCTTTCACTGGATGTGACCAGCCCAAAGTCACCCAGTGAGGTTCTTGGCACAGTGGGGATTTGAACGGGGGCCTCTCCCATCCTAGTTCAACACTCCAGTCCTAGTTTGACACCACACCACCCTGGCTCTGTGCAGAAGAGGGGATTTTGACAGGTGCCGCTTGTCAGAGCAACTGTGAATAGGGATGTGTGGTAGCAGGCCCCGTTTCTGTAGAAAGGGTCCAAGGGAGAGCCGGCTGGCCCTTCGTTAGTCCTTCTGTCTGAGTGCCCTCAACCCACTCCCCACTCTTCCGGCCCCCTGATCTCCCCCCCCCCGACAATGGATTGAACAGCCACTGAGCAGGGTGGAGTTGCATCACTTCTGTTAGTTCCCTGCAGTGTCTTGTGCATAGTGTTGATGCTCCAGCAAGTGGCAACTGTGGGGGCAGCTGTTGGCAACAGCTGCTCCACCCTAGAGGTACCAGTGCCTCATCATCTCATCCTTCCAGTGGGGGCCTTCTACCCACTTTGCCTAGGTGCTCTTTCTGAGCACCTTTTGCTCCACTCCAAGCAATGTTCCCACTGAGCTGAGTTGGTGTGAGCTAGCTCACAGTTTTTTAGCCTCCTGCTCACATTTTTGCCTTAGCTCAGGAAGGGATGGCTCCGGAGCAAACTAATCGATTCATTAGCCCAATTACTCACTCACAGCTTTAATGCCAGTAGCTCACAGTGGAGAATTCTTTGCTCACAAGACTCCACAGCTTAGAGGGAGCATTGGCGCCAAGGCACCAGGGCCAGGAGGACGCACCTGTCCTTGTGAACACTCTGTCATCCCCTCTCTTTCCACCAGAGCTGTGGGCAGGTAGAGGTGAGGAGTGTAATCTCATTTCCTCCAGGGTTTATCTCCTGCTGCGGCTTCCGCCCTGGGTACTGCCGGGAGGGGGTGTGTGTTCAGCATGGGAGCAGAAAGGACATATCCTGGCAGGCCAGGACAGACAGGCTTACCTGGCTAAGGCTATGCAGCCTCACATATTTTTAGGCTTCCTGGATCTGAGGCATATGCAGCCCCCCCCCCCCCCAGCTATTCTAAGCCTTCCCTGAGCTTTTGCCTTTTGCTATGACGCTTCCCATCTTTTGAAGGCAGCGTGCATCTTTATATCAGCTGCTGAGGAGCACGGCCGGGAGGAGGCTGTTTCAGTCATAAGAAGAAGAAGAGGAGGAGATTGGATTTATACCCCGCCCTTCACTCAGAGTCTCAGAGCGGCTTACAAACTCCTTTCCCTTCCCCTCCCCACAACAGACACCCTGTGAGGTAGGCGGAGCTGAGAGAGCTCTTTCCAGAGCTGCCCTTGAGAGAACAGCTCTGACAGAACTATGGCTTGCCCAAGGTCATCCAGCAGCTGCAAGTGGAGGAGTAGGGAATCAAACCTGGTTCTCCCAGATTAGAGTCCGCGCACTCAACCACTACACCAAACTTCCTGGGCTTCCTAGAGGCAGCTGGCCGGCCACTGTGTGAACAGAACGCTGGACTTGACGGGTCTTTGGTCTCTGATCCAGCAGGGCTCTGCTTATGTTCTCGTGAACCTGATAAAAGAAGGGCAGTCCTGTCACTTATGGTACCACTGTGGCAAACAGAATAACATCAGGGGAGCTTCTTGCAACCAAAATATAACGAGGGTTATCGGATCCCATCGTTTCTGCAATGTTCGATCACCAGCATGGTGTAGCAGTTAAGAGTGCAGCGCAAGGATCTGGGTACAGTGGAAGAGTGGCCACTCTCTCTCAGCCGAACCGACCTTACAGAGTTGTGGTGGAAATAAGAGGAGGGGAGAGCGAAGACAAAAATGTGTGAGCCGGAGGCTAAAAACTGTGAGCTAGCTCACACAAACTTACCTTAGAGCGAACACTGGTTGTACGATGTTGTGGGTCCCTAGTAGATAGATAGCGGGTAGATTGAGGTGGGGTAGGCATGTTGGTCTGAAAACAGCAATGCAGCACAAGAGATTGGCATACAATAGCAACCCTCACTGATGCAGGTGTAATTCCAGATGTGTCTGCGCCGCCGATGTTCATCTGGGTCCTTTTGAACTGGCTGAATTTGTCTTTTGATGAAGGCAGGAACTTTGTAGCCTTATCCAGGGCGCTCGGTTTGTTACACATGACTAACAGTGCAACAACAGAGGGCACATTCAGTGGATCTGGTCTATTTATTCCAGAGGGGTAGCCGTATTAGTCTGTGGAAGCCAAAACAAAAAAGCATCTCATGGCACCGCCAAGATTATAATACATTTATCACGGCATATGCTTTTGTGAGCCACAGGCCATTCTGTCAGATGCATTACATCCAGTTGGGAGAAAGAGATGCCTACAAAGCTGCATGCACAAAGCAGAAGGGCTGGGCTAGGGGGCAAGAAGGGGAGTTACAAAGAAGCTCCACTTCCCAGGACATGGGTGTGCTATACCGTTGCACTGCAGAGCACGTGATAACGTCAAAAGAGCAAAGGATCCATTCAGAATGGGTAGGAACCACGCCCAACATTTGGTGAACCGATGAAGCGGGATTAGTGGGAATGGCATGCACGCATAGAGACATCTTTTCCTTTTATTTCCCTAAGCTTTTTCATTAGTATTTCCCCAGATATCTATGCAATCATGAGGGCTAGAAACTTGCTTTTTAAAATGTGTGAAAAAGTAGAATTTGCTACACCAGCATAGTGAAGTTGTTTGGGTGCCAGACTAGGAGTGTTTGTGTGTGCATGTGTGTGTGTGTGTATGCGCGTGTGTGAAGTGCCGTCATGTCACTTCCGACCCATGGCGACAACAGACTAGGAGACTCGGGTTCAAATCTCCAGTCTGTCATTAAGCTTGCTGGATGACTGTGGGTGAGCCGCATCCTCTTTCTTCCAACCTATCCTACCTCACGCACCCCTGACCTAGGCGGCCCAGGGTAGCCCAATCTCACCAGATCTCGGGGAAGCTAAGCAGGGTCAGCCCTCGAAAACCCCATAAGGGGTCGCCATGTTAGCTGCAACTTATTTATTTTTTATTTATTTTATTATATTTATACCCCACCCTCCCCGCGAACGGGCTCAGGGCGGCTCACACAGGCACTAGGTGCGTTCAGTATTCAAATACATAATACAAAGTTAAAACAAATTAAAATCAGTTAGACGGATGCGTATATAAACTCCTCACATTTTGCGTAGCAGGGAGGGAAGGCCGGGTGATGAAAGATGTTACTCAACCACCCTAGCAGTCTCTCTCTATAAAAGGGCGTTGGTGTAAGTGGCCGCGGCGGCTCCTACTCGTAAGCCTGGCGGAAGAGTTCTGTCTTGCAGGCCCTGCGGAACTGCACCAGGTCCCGCAGGGCCCTGATCTCTTCCGGGAGCTCATTCCACCAGGTAGGAGCCGCCAATGAAAAAGACCTGGCCCTTGTTGCCACCAGCTTGGCCTCCTTAGGGCCTGGGGTCACCAGCTGGTGGTGTGACCCCGACCGAAGTGCTCTTCAGGGAACACTTGACAGCACACCCTACCTCACGGGATTATGATGTGTATAAAAATGGAAGGGAGGGAGGAGGATGTCGTAAGCCGTTTTGGGTCTCAGTTGGGGAGAAGATGGGGGATGAATAAACAAACAAACACGGCACCATGATCTTGGGCAGTACACACAACCTGCATCGCAGGATGACCCGATCTGAATGAAAAGATCCTAGTGTGAAACTGTTCTGACCTTCCGCAGCCAAGGGGGAAGGGGGGCTGACTGAAAGCAGACGATGCCGTGGGTGGCTGTTCCTGGACTGGAGACCTAACCATCTCTCTCCTCCCCTGCAGCTGAAGATTTCATTCAGCGAGAACCAGCTGGAGAGGACCTTCCAGTACCCATCGGAGGGTTCCCTGCTGGAGGAGTTCGGCCCCCCTGAGGAGTCAGAGACTTTGGTGTCTACCAACCCCCATGGGGACGAGGAGGAGGAAGAGGAGGAGCTGCTGATGCTTCATCGTGGCCTCCCTGGCCTATTGAGGACCAAACCCCTCATCGTGGGTGAGTGCCTGGGAGCCTCCGGAGCTGCCGCCGTGGTGTGCCTGAGAGCATCGTGGTCATTCCGAGAACGTTGCTCCCCCCCCCACACGCTCAGACTAAATTTTGTTTTAATTGTAGCTTATGTTTTAATGTAACTTATCTATTTTATGTAAGCTGCCCTGAGCCAGCTTCGGACAAGAGGGTGGGGTAGAAATTCAAAAAATAAATTAAATAAATAAATTTAGGGCATTTTCACAAAAGTCCTTGACAGAGTTACACCCTTCTAGGCCCCTTGGCTTTATTGGACTTAGGAGGGTATAACTCTGCTTAAGACTGCACCGTTAGAAACTCATTGAATCAAGACAAGTTGGCAGCTGGCCGCCAGAAAGAGAGGGGAATGCCTGGTAGACAAACGGTCATGTCTTACTGAGAAGTAGTAGAAGAAGAAGAAGAGATTGGATTTATACCCCGCCTTTCACTACCCAAAGGAGTCTCAGAGCGGCTTACAAACTCCTTTCCCTTCCCCTCCCCACAACAGACACCCTGTGAGGTAGGCGGGGCTGAGAGAGCTCTTGACAGAAACTGCTCTTTTTCAAGAACAGCTCTGACAGAACTATGACTTGCCCAAGGTCATCCAGCAGGTGCAAGTTGAGGAGTGGGGAATCAAACCCAGTTCTCCCAGATTAGAGTCCGCACACTTAACCACCACACCAAGTAGAAGCCTCACATGAATTACCAGACCAGACCAGACCGTGTCTGGTAGCAGGTGGAGGCTTTAGATGTCTGAATGCTCCCCAACATAAAATATTCCCTACACATACAAAACGAATGTGACAGAGTGAGTGAATTGATTTATTCCAGTCAAAGACTAGCCCAAAAGCAAATACATTACAAGAAATGATACCTTTAAGAAGTTATGCGAATTATATTGAAATAAGCCAAATGAGAAGGGAGCACTCACTGGAGAAGACCCTGATGCTGGGAAAGATTGAAGGTCAAAGAAGACGGGGACGGCAAAGGATGAGATGGTTAGACAGTGTCATAGATGCAACAAACATGAAATTGAGCAAACTTCAGAGGACGGCGGAAGACCGGAAGGCCTGGCGTGATCTAGTCCATGGGGTCGCGAAGAGTCGGACTCGACCGTGCGACTGAACAACAACAACCACCCATAGTGGCAGAATAGGACTTCAGAGATCTGGGTTCAAATCTCCACTCTGCCATGAAACTTATTCTATGACCTTAGGCCAGTCAACTCTCTTTCGGTTGTTGTGAGGATAAAGCAGAGATGGGAGAACTATGTCTGCAACCCTGAGCCCCTTGGAGGAAGGGAGGAAGGCCAATGTGGTTCATCAAATGAATACAAGGCTCTGACAGCTGCAGAGAGTCTGGCCGCTTTATCCGTGATCCGAGGCTCGTGGGTCAAGAGGAGAAAGGCAATAGACAATGCCTTCGATCTACCTGGAATTTTGGGGAGGAGTAATGAAACCATGTGTAAAATCACAATTAAAAAGGGAGTGCAATACAACGTGCCCCACTTCCCCTCTTGCAGAAGAACATATACATTCCTGGTACAGTGCACCACGATATCTCCCTTCTAAGAGTGCAGAGGATAGGAAAACATGACAGAAAATAGTTTTGGGTTAGCCTTTTCTTTCATATGTTCTTGGGCAAGGGGATCTGAAGAAACCAAACACACTTTTCAGATATTTACTATTTATTGTATATATTTTTGTTTTATACGTCCTCCATAAAATCCACTCAAACCATCTGAAGAAGTGGGGGTCCAGACCATGAAAGCATATGGTAGAGTAAAATGGTGTTAGTTTTTAAGGTGCCGGTTGACTCCTGTTTTATTTTTGATGCAACGAACTAACACGGCTGCCCAACAATGTTCCCTCTAAGCAGAGTTAGTGTGAGCTAGCTCAGTTTTTTTAGCCTCCGGCTCACACATTTTTCTCTTAGCTCAGGAAGGATGGCTCCAGAGCAAACTGATTTATGCAGTAGCCAAATCGCTCGCTCACAGCTTTAATGCCAGGAGCTCACAAAGTAGCATTTTTGCTCACAAGACTCCACAGCTTAGAGGGAGCATTGCTGCCCAACTAGAGTTATTGTCCTGTACGGTCTGCATACAAGGATGAGGAATTAAAATAAGCCTTGGTGAAAAAGCTGTAGAAACTAATTCAAATGTAGATCCCAGGAAACTGCCCTGGGGATGGGTGGGAATTGTGCTTGTCAAGCTGAAGCAAAGCTGTGCATCTAAATGTTAGAAATAAAGAAGTTTTGTTTTACAAACAGGCCCTTGCAATGCAATCCTAAGAATCACCCTCTTCTAAACCCACTGAATTCAATGGGGTTTAGAAAGGTCGATTGTTTAGGAGGGCCATTGGAAGCCGATATTGGAGCTCCATCTAGAGGCCCATCTTGAGAACTGCAGTGACTTTTGGAAATCCTCGTACCTAAGGTTTGGGGAGAGCATTCAAGTAGGCTTCTTGGGCTTCCTTATTAGCAGGCCCGTAGCCAGGATTTCTTGTGTCGAGGGGGCCTTTAAATTTCTCGGGGACGCCTAATTGATTTGGTTAAAGTAAGTTAAATTAAGTGCCCCTTTCACATAGCTGCATTTGATGGCCTCCTCCTCTCCTTCCCCACGCCATTCTCCCTTCTACAGGGGCCGGAAGGCAGGTGGGAAGGTGAGGCAGTGGAGGAGTGCGCCTGTGCACACTTGCCCACTAAGAGGCCCTTCAGCCAGCCAAGGCTGAGCGCGGCCGGCCTAGGACAGAGCGCTGCTGCACCCGCCTCATTTTGTCTCCGCTCTCCTCCACTCTGTTCGGCGGAGGCGGTGCTGCTGTTTTTCCCCACCCCCTCCCCCCCCCCCCCCCTAACAGCAGCCGTAGGCCAAGCCCTGGTAGTAGCCACCGCTACGCACGCCTCGTTTTACCCCGGCCAGCTGCCTGCCCACCATGGCCTGCGTGGGGCAGGGCTGCTCATTTTTCATTGCATATATTCATACAGGCGGCCATCCCGGGAAGAAGCGCTGCTGCTGCAGCTGCCTCGTCTCCGCTCTCCCCCACACGCTCCACCCTCTGCTTGGCAGCAGCGTCACTGCCGTCTTTCCGCCCCCTCCCCCGGTAACAGCAGCAGCAGACCAGGTCTGGGTAGCAGCCGCTGCTGCTGTGTGCACCTCGTCCTCCCCCAGCCAGCAGCCTGCCCACCATGGCCCGCGTGGGGCTGCTGGTTCTTCATTGTGTGTATTCGTACAAGTGGGGCTGCTGGCAGGTGGAGAAAGGGGAGTCCTCTGGGCAGTGGCGGCGAGTCCTCTGGGCAGCGCTCAGAGTCGGGGGGGCCTGGGCTGTGTAGGAAGTCACTGGGGGGGCCTGGAAGGAGGTTGGGGGGCCAGGCCCCCCAGGAGGCCCCACTGTTGCTGCGGGCCCTGCTTATTAGTGCCTCCATCCCCTTTTTACCCTGACAAGCCCGGTTTTCTTTCTGTCTTCCTTCCCAGATGAGTCTTGTCGGCGGTAACCCCACCCGTCCTTCTCCGTCACCAGGAAAGATGGAGGATATTTAAGGATTCATGTCAACCTTCAAGTCCCTCAACTGGACTTTTATGTCCTTTCGTCTTCCACTGACTCTTACACCAGGGAAAGAAGCTGGGACCATGCCAGACTGGACCGTTTTGCCCATTTTCCTAGGGCTCTGGGTGTTTCTCTCTTCACGATGGGAGAAAGCGCTTGAAAGACACCTTCATCGATATTGTTGTTCTATCTCTAGCACTGAAAAAGGGACCTCAGAAACTCCCCCACCCGAAATCTAAATGGCAAGGATCTGGGTCACGTGACAGGCTGCCCAATCTAACCTGTACAAAGAGACTGCATCCACATGGTTTTGACTGAAAGGAAATCTTTTTTTCTTTCTTATCCTGATGCTAAAACAACTTAGGAACAAAGAGGTTAAAACAGCCAGCAGGGCGGAGCAGCAAACCTCATGCCCGTCTGCCGGCCTCCAGCGTTGCAGGCGATCCCCAGCCAAGGGCTGATTTCTCCTTGCTGTTTCCCAAACACAGCCCACACTGGGTGGAGGGATGTTTCTAATTCCCAGATCAACCTTTTTGTAAAATCCTTTAGGATCCTTGTCAGATCAACCTTTTTTGTAAAATCCTTTAGGACCCTTGTCATTTTAAAATTTTCTAATCGCTGCCATGTTGTGGGAGGGGAGTTGGAGGGGGGAGGGAGGGACTAGCTTGGGGGGGCGGGGCCATTTCTTTCTTTCCCGTTAATTCAGAACATATTTATTTTGTTCATCCATGACACATTACGCAGAAAACAGAGGGCTCTTAGTAATCAGCAATCCCTTTTCAAACAAAACAGTGGCTAAAGCAATCTTATCATCCAAGGTGACACATGGAAGGTCTTCCACACTGACATACTTCGGGTAAGAAGAGAGCAAGAATTCAATACCATCTGTATATTCTGGCTCGATTTCACAGTACTTGGGCTCCTCCTTATGATACACCCTTGAATTTTCTGCGGTGTAATACAGCAGTGTTTTGTCTCCTTCGTTGCACAGCCTGACGATTCCATACCGAAGCAACCGTACTTGCGTATTTTCACTGAATGGGACGTCGACGTCTCGCACGTCTCCATTCTCCCACCGGGCAGGAAGTCCATATACACTGAGCGTCTTTTCAGTCTCAGTCAGCACTGGAGGGAGGCAGTCGTGGAAGAAACCCTTGGCTTTTTGATCCACCGCAGCGTCGACTGGTGCATAGTTCATTAGTTTAGTGATCAAAGTCTGGACCTTTTTCATAAAGGCGGTTCTGCGAGGATCAATCACATCGGAGTTCACGACTCCTGTGTATGCCAGGTAATCTGTAGGGAGACCCTGGCGGTATTCCACATCCTCCTCAATGGCCATCTGCAAAGCTGCAGGAAGGAGTTTTTCCAACAAGTCTCCCCAGGAGTTTCTCTGGAACGAGGAGACAGTTATGTGGAGTGAATGGGCATCGGGGAGGCAGTCCCCTTGATGGATAAACCCCCGTGGAAAATACAGCAGGTCCCCAGCCTCTAATACGGTTTCCAGAACCGGCTCCCCGATCTCCTCCTGAGCAAAGTTGGGGCTTGAAAACTGGGGCAACACCTCCGCTTCTTTCCGAGGGCTGTAAACCCGCCAGTGCTTCTTCCCTTCGAGCTGGACGACAAAGGCTTCGATGTCGTCATAATGAGGAGCAAAGCCCTGAGTGCCGGCAGGAGTCAGGTAAGTGTTGGCTCCGACCATGCTGCCAAACTGCTCCTGCAAGAGAGACAGGAAGTGCCAGACTGTGGCAGAAAAGGCCTGGGGGTTCAGCATCCTGAGGGAGCAGCCGTTCCGGTAGAAGTCCCACACCACGGCCGGCAGGGCCCTGCCCAGCGGATTGTGCGTCTCCCTCTTCCCGTCTTCGTAGCTAGTCACGTCCAAGTTCACACCGAACTGGACCTCTTGGTCGCGCAGGACGGCATCAAACTCGGCCGTGGAAAAGAGCCCCTGGTAGTAAGCCGGGTTGCGCCGGCGGATGAGGAGGGGCTTCTTCTCCCAGTGCTGGCCGAAGAACCGCTGTGAGGAGACGGGGGCGATCAGCCACTCGAAGAGCCTGGCTGCCTTCTCCCGGCTGTGCTGGACCTCCCCCAGCTCCTGAAGGAGGTGCCGGAGCGAGGGGCCTGCCTGAAACTGCTGGGCAGAAGCTCGCTCCTTTTCCTGTCCCGCCGCTGGTGGTGCAGCCGCAGCCGAGCAACTTTCGCCCGCCATCGGACTCCGTTCACGGTTCTCCTGCAGCGCCACTCTTGGGCCGGATGAGGTAGCCACAAGACGAGAGCGCAGTTTCATCCTCCGTCTCTTTGCTAGCTTCGCTGCTGCAGCATCCACCACCGTCGGGACAGGATGGGAGTCTAAGGGATGTTCCCCATTGGCGGCCCCTGAAGGAACGGGGCAAGCCCCGGGTGTTCGCCTCTTAGTACGCCGTTTCTTTATCTTCTGGCTTCCGGGGGAGACAGTCGGGCTGTGGGCTAGGCAGGGTGGCTGCTCATGTGGACCTCCACGTGGCGCCATTGAACGGTAGGCAGAGAGAGCAGACACAGGTGCTCTCCGCAGCTCCTCCATGCTTCAGGTCCGGATGTGGAGACTGAGAGAAGCTGTGTATCAAAATGTTAGAAATAAAGAGGTTTTGTTTATTTGTTTTACAAACAGGCCCCTGCAATGCAATCCTAAGAATTACCCCCTTCTAAACTCACTGGCTCAGAAGTTAAGGCGCTGAGCTGCAGACCAGAAAGTCTGTAGTTCGGCAGTTCGAGACCCGAGTGCCGCGTGACGGAGTGAGCTCCCGTCTCTGGCCCCAGCTCCTGCCAACCTAGCAGTTCAAAAGCAAGAAATTGCAAGGAGATAAAATAGTGGGAAGGTAACAGTGTTCTGTGCAACTCGACGTTTAGTCATGCCGGCCACATGACCATGGAGAATTCTTCGGACAGTGCTGGCTCTTCGGCTTGGAAACGGAGATGAGCACCGCCCCCCCAGAGTTGGATGTGACTAGCTTTCAAGCAAGGGAAACCTTTACTAAATCCACTGAATTCAATGGGGTTTACAGAGGTTAACTGTGTAGGATGGCCATTGGAAGCCAATATTGGAGCTCCATCTGGAGGCCCATTTTGAGAGCTAGAATGACTTTTGGAAATCCTGGTACCTAACGTTTGGAGAAGAGCATTAAAGGGGGCTCTTGGGCTCCCTTATTCATGATTTCCTCCCCCTTTTTACCCCGATAATTCCTGTTTTCTTTCTGTCTTCCCTTTCTAATAAGTGTTGTCAGTGGTAACCCCACCCATCCTTCTCCATCACCGGGAAAAATTGAGGCTATTTAAGGATTCGTGTCACCCTTCAAGTCCCTCAAACTGGACTTTTGTCTTCCACTGACTCTTACACCAGGGAAAGAAGCTGGGACCATGCCAGACTGGACCGTTTTGCCCATTTTCCTAGGGCTCTGGGAGTTTCTTTCTTTACGATGGAAAAAAGCATTTGAAAGACACCATCTATATTTTTGTTTTAACTCCAGCACTGAAAAAGTGACCTCAGAAACCCCCCCACCCGAAATCTAAACAGCAAGGATCTGGGTCACGTGACAGGCTGCCCAATCTAACCTGTACAAAGAGACTGCATCCACATGGTTTTGACTGAAAGGAAATCTTTTTTTTTTCCTTATCCTGATGTTAAAGCAACTTAGAAACAAAGACATTAAAACAGCCAGCAGGGCAGAGCAGCAAACCTCATGCCCGTCTGCCGGCCTCCAGCGTTGCAGGCGATCCCCAGCCAAGGGCTGATCTCTCCTTGCTATCTCCCAAACACAGCCCACACTGGGCGGAGGGATGTTTCTAATCCCCAGATCAACCTCCTTTTTTTGCAAAATATCTGGGAGTTATCCTTTAGGACTCCTGTTATTTTAAAGTTTTCTAATTGCTGCCATGTTGTGGGAGGGAAGTTGGAGGGAGGAGGGAGGGACTAGCTTTGGGAGGGGGGGCAATTTTGGTGGCCAACAACCTATCAGTATTGGGGACGGATCTGTACCAAGGATGGTGGACGGGGTATTTCTAACAGTCTTTTTAAAATGCCGTTCTGGAACAAGGAAATTCCAAATGGTATGGCTATCTGGGTTGTTACAACCAAGTAACAGTTGGTATTAAGGCATAGAAGTGGGCAAACATGGACTACAAAACTTGTGTTTAGAAGTCAAGAAAGGGAGGCAGCTGGGTGTGGAGACGGCAAACAACCAAGTGGTCTTTGCCCCACCCACTTCCTGTCTGGCATTCAGAACTCAAAACAGGATTGGACAAGTGGGCACGAAGGAGAGGGTGGGACTGAATGGATAAGCAGAGGCAGGTTGAATGTTAGAAAATGGACTGGTATCTTGACATACTTTTTAAAAAAAATGATCATTCACTGTAAATGAATGTTAACCATTCCTCACAGCATGGCATTCTGAAGTAGGGAGGGGGCAAAGAGAGTAATTTAGAGAAGGCTTTTAAAAAAAATGTCAGCATGCACAGCAGTCACAACAACTGGAAATACTGACATTCAGGACTTTGAGGACTCTCGGACAAGACAGTGCATTCAACCAATGGCGGGAACAGCTCAGATTCCTCTGTGCCAATGACTCAAGCCCAGCCCCTGGCGAACAGAACAGTGTTCTGGAGGTGTAGGGGCAAATAGGCCAATAGGCAGTGGCAAGCTTGGTCATGACTAAAACCAGGTCATGTGGTGCTATCATCTGAAGGTGGTACTCAGTTTCTTCGAACAACCTCACCCCATCCTTCTGCTGGGATCAGAGCCCTGTCAGCCACCCCTCCACGCGTGCGACTCTCGTTCTGCTGAAAACACACAACCACGCTGGAAAGGTCAGATCCAAGGGGCAGTGTTTCTTAAACGCCTATCCGGGAATCCCCCCACCTATGAAACATACGTGTCTTGTGGAAAACTTGTGTTCGATGGCTTGTGGGAAAAGGGTGTGAGAGCGGACGCAGACTGTGAGGACGGAGGAGCGATGAATGTATGAGAGGAGAGAGTTGTGACTGTAGGAGCACCAGGGGTTAGTCAAAATGTGGGGGGCAGAGTGTGGACCGAGCAAGAAGCATGAGTGAGCGGATGAAGGAAGTGCAGAGGGGAAGGCACAAAGAAAACGGTGTGTTTCTTCCCTCTTTCCTTCCTTACTAATTTATCTTGTTACCTGTGCACAGTTTTTATTATCTTCCCCCCCCCTTCTTTTGCACTGTGGGAACAGCCGTGCCTACAGCCCGGGAACAAGTCAGCGAGAGAATGACTGGGCATGGCAGACATCTCGTCCTCTTACAGAGGCAGAATGGAGCCTTGCCCGGATCAGTGTACGTGAGGGGAGGGCTGAAGCAGCTGTGTCCAGCCATTTCCATCAGTGTTTTTTTATATATATTATTATTATTAATAATAACAATAAATCAGAATGATGTTGCACGCTGATTCACCTTGTCTGCTGTGTTGTATCAGCCATGATAGCCAAACAGACTTCCATGAGCAGAGACAATATGCCTTTGAATGTAAGATGCTAGGAGGAAACAACAGAAGATTGTTGCCTTCAGCAGTTCACCTGTGCAGCTCCGAGAGGCGTCTGTACTCACTGCCGGGAACTAAATACGTTAACTTTGGTGTGCCTGAGGAGTGCTTTTATCTTTATTCATTGTCTTTACAGCACTCTGCCAAGGGGGAAGAGCAACCTCTCTTGAGTTGTGAAACCACAGAAGGGCCAAAAGGCCATATCCTGCTTCAACACTCAAAGACTGTGCACTGGAACAGTTGGTCACAGAACCAACGAGAGGGGTGGTAATCCTGGACTTGGTTATGAGCCAGGCTCAAGACCTGCTGAGAGATGCAGACGTTGCTGCACCAGTTAGAAACAGTGACCACAATGCTATTTAATCAATGGAAAATTACCCCCTGAAGTCCAAAACTGTGACTTTTTATTTCAAAAGAGGGAACCTTACAAAAATGAGGGAAATAGTTAAAAGGAAGCTGAAAGGGAAACACAAGAGAGTCAAATCCCTAGAGGATGCCTGGAAGCTACTTAAAACTACACTAATTGAGGCCCAGATAGAATGCATTTCACAGGCTAGGAAAGCCACTGCCAAGTCTAAAGAATGCCAGCATGGTTAACAACAGAAGTCAAGGAAGCTATGAAAAGTAAAGAGGCTTCTTTTAAAAAGTGAAAGGTCTGCCCCAGTAAATTGAATGAAACGGACCACAGGCTCTGGCAAAAGAAATGTCAGTCGATAATCAGGCATGCAAACAGTGAATTTGAGAAGCAGGTTGCTAGAAGCATCAAGAAAAACAGTAAACATTCATTTAAATATATCTGGAGCAGGAAACCAGCCAGAGAAGCAATGAGCAAAGAATAAAGGGACTGCTAAAGGATGACAGGGAGATGGCAGAGATGCTCAATTAATTCTTTGCTTCTGTATTCACTGTGAAAAGTGTGGGGCTTGTACCCATGCCACAGCCACTATTTTCAGGAAGGGAGTCTAACCCAGTACTGAGTCAAAAAGTCCTGCCTCACCAGCCTTTTGGAGTTCTTTGAGAAACTGAACAAGCATGTAGAAAATGTTGACCAAGTAGACATTATATACTTCGACTTTCAAAAGGCTTTTGATAAGGTATCTCACCAAAGAGGACAGGTTCTCTTAAGGATTAAAAACTGGGAAAGAAGACGGGTTCCCTTAAGGATTAAAAATGGGTTAGATGATTGGAAGCAAAGAGAAGGGGGGAAATGAGCAGTTCTCACAGTGCAGGGAAGTAAGCAGTGAGGTCCCACAAGAATCAGTATTTTATTTATTAATGATCTTTATGAATGATCCTTATTTAGGGGTGAGTAGTCAAATGGCCAGATTTGCAGATGACACAAAGTTATTCAGGATGTTGAAAACCAAGGATGACTCCACAAACTGGGTGAGTGGGCAGCAATGTGGCAAAAGTGCAATGGTGGTAGATGTAAGGTGATGCAAATTGGAACAAAAAATCCCAGCTTCTGGTAAAGGCTAATGAAGTCTAAACTTGCTGAGACTGAGAGGAAAAAAGAACTTGGGGTTGTAGTAGATAGCATAATGAAAGTGTCAATCTAATGTGCTGCAGCAGTGAAAAGGGCAAACTCTATATTGGGTATTATTAAGAAAGGGACTGAAAACAAAATGGCCAATGTTATGATGCCCCTGTATAGATCTATAGTGCAGCCTCCTTTGGAGTACTGTGTGCAGTTCTGGTCACTGTATTTCAAAAAGGACATTGCAGAGCTGAAAAAAGTACAGAAGAGGGCAATCAGAATGATTAAAGGATTAGAGCACCTTCCCTATGAGGAAAGGCTGAAGAATCTGGGACTCTTGAATTTAAAAAAGAGACAACACAGGGTGTGTGTGTCATAGGATAGAGGTTTATAAAATTATGCACAGGGTGGAGAGAGCTAACAGAACTTTTTCTCCCTCTCCCAAAATACTAGAAGTCAAGGGCAGTGAATGAAGCTGATGGGGAGTAGATTCAGGATCGACAAAAGGAAATAATTCTTTACAAAGCAAATGATTAAAATGTGGAATTCGCTGCCAGAGATGTAGCGATGGGCACAGGCATAGACAGCTTTAAAGGGGGATTAGACAGACTCATGGAGGATACATCTATTAGTTACTACTAGCCATGGTGACTAAAGGAAAACTCAGCGTTCACAGACAGTAAACCTTTGAATCCCAGAGCCAGGAAGCAACATCAGCACAAGCCTCATCCTCTATGCTGTATTGCTGGACCTCCAGAGAAACAGGTTGGCCACTGTGTGAGACAGGATGCTGGATGAGAAGGACCACTGGTCTGATCCAGCAGGGCTCTTATGTTATGCTCTTATGCTAACACAACAGTGTTCACCTCTCAGTCCCCCACAAATTAAGTCATGCAGTCTTCAACCATAGTTTGCCACAAGAAGAGAACAAATGTTCAACAGAACATCAGGGAGGGGCCCTGGCTCAGTGGCAGAGCACCTGCTTCAGATGCAAAAGGTCCCAGGTTCAGTCCCCAGTTCCTGCAGTTAGAGGATGCCAAATGCTTTCCTGATAGGCTCCTGTGCCTTCTGTGTCCCTTGTGGAAAGTGGGGGACATGTATGCATGCCACAGACCCTATTTTCAGGAAGGGAGTCTGAAGAACTGAGCCAAATTGAGGTGACCAGTGATGAAATTCTAAACCTACTGGGTATATTAAAAACTGATAAGTCTCCAGGTCTTGATGGCATACACTGAGAGTACTTAGGGAACTCAGTTGTGAGATAGTTGATCTACTAACCCATATAGGTAACCTATCACTAAATTCAGCCGCTGTACCAGAAGACTGGAGAGTAGCAAATGTGCCACCAATTTTTCGAAAGGGATCCAGAGGCGAACCAGGAAATTACAGGCCAGTCAGCCTATCACCAGTCCCAGGCAAATTAGTATAAACTGTAATCAAAAATAGAATTGTTAGGCACATAGAGGAACAAAGCCTGCTGAGGAAAAAATCAACATAGCTTCTGCAAAGGTCCTGCCTCACCAACCTTTTGAAGTTCCCCGAGAAACTGAACAGGCAGTGACCCAGTAGATATTATATACTTGAACTTTCAAAAGGCATTTGACACGGTACCTCACCAAAGATTCCTGAGTAAACTTAGCAGTCATGGGATAAGAGGATGGGTTCTCCTATGGATTAAAAACTGGTTAAATGATGGGAAGCAAAGAGTAGGAATCAACGGACACTTCTCACAATGGAAGGAAGTAAGCTGTGGGGTCTCACAAGGATCGGTACTGGGGCCAGTACTATTTAATGTATTCATCAGTCATTTGGAACTAGGGCTAAGTAGTATAGTGGCCAAGTTCGTAAATGACACAAAATTATTCAGGATCATGAAAACCAAGGCTGGCTGTGAAGAACTCCAAAAGGACCTCCACAACCTGGGTGAGTGGGCTACTATGTGGCAAATGAAGTTCATTGTTGGTAAGTGTAAGGTGATGCACATTGGGACAAAAAATCCCAACTTCAAGTATAGGCTAATGGGATCTGAACTTGCTGAGACAGGGGAAAGGATTTGAGGGGGTCGTAGTGGATAGCTCAATGAAACATAAGAACATAAGAGACACCAATGTTGGATCAAGCCAAAGGCCCATCCAGTCCAACACTCTGTGTCACACAGTGGTCAGAAATACCAGGTGCCATCAGGAGGTCCACCAGTGGGGCCAGGACATTAGAAGCCCTCCCACTGTTGACCCCCCCCCCAAGCACCAAGATGACAGAGCATCACTTGCCCCAGAGCCCCTATCTATACCTTGTGGCTAATAGCCACTGATGGACCTCTGCTCCATATGCTTATCTAATTCCCTTTTGAAGCCGTCCATGCTTGTAGCCGCCACCACTTCCTGTGGCAGTGAATTCCATGTGTTAATCACTCTTTGGGTGAAGAAGTACTTCCTTTTATCCGTTCTAACCCGACCACTCAGCAATTTAATTGAGTGCCCACAAAAGTGTCAACCCAGTGTGCTGTATCGATGAAAAAGGCAAACTCTATGTTAGGGATTAGGAAAGGGATTGAGAATAAAACGGATGATATCGTAATGCCCCTGTATAGATCTATGGTGTGGCCTCATTTGCAATACTGTGTACAGTTCTGGTCACCATATCTCCAAAAGGAACAAAGGACATTGCAAAGCTGGAACAAGTACAGAGGAGGGCAACCAAAATTATTAGGGGGTTGGAGAACAAGTATCTGGGACTTTACAGTTTAGAAGAGACAACTAAAGGAGGACATGATAGAAGTTTATAAAATTATTCTTGGAATGGAAAGAGTTGGCAAAAAGAATTTTTTCTCCCTCTCCCAAAATACTAGAACTTAAGGGCATTAAATGAAACTGACAGGCAGTAGGTTCAGGATGGGAAAAAGGAAATACTACTTTACACAGAGAGTGATTAAAATGTGGAATTTGCTGCCAGAGGATGTAGTGATGGCCACAGGAATAAAAAGCTTAAAGGGGGATGTAATAGATTAATGGAGGATAAATCTATCAATGACTACTAGCCATGGTGACTGAGGAGAACCTCCACATTCAGAGGTACTAAGCCAGAGCCAGAAGGCAACATCAGGAGAAGGCCTTGACCTCTATGCCCTGTCGTTGGCTGTCCAGAGGAACTGGTTGGCCACTGTGTGAGACAGGATGCTGGACTAGATGGACCACTGGTCTGATCCAGCAAGTCTCTTCTTATGTTCTTATGAATAACCAAATGCTGTTCCAGCCATCAAATAGCTTGGAAAAAAGCACCATATTAATAGTTGTTAAAGGCACAGGAGCGTGTCAGAAAAACAGCTGAGCACCTCTTACTGGCTCCGTTTAGAAGCTGTGTTGGATTTACTGCCTTTAGTTTTGGGAGTTTGATGGCTACATAATGGCTAGAAATACAAACAGCAAACTTTTCCCACCATGGAGAGGCAATGATGAGGGAAACGCTTCTTTTGTACTTCTTTACACTATGTGAGGATTATATTTGTACAGATGGGCCCATTTCAGTTAATGTACCTTGATCAAGCAAGCATCTAGCTTTGTATGGAGAATTGACTTAATTGTGAAAATTTCTCATACAGACCTTTTCTTCTGCATTAAGGGGGAATAGTAATCTGCCTTGGAAGTTCCTGGGAAGGCTGACAAAATCATAAATCCCTAAAGAAAAGGGCTTTGGTAGGCCTGGGTTGCAGGTAACCACATTGGCCCAAAGCAAAATCCAAACATACACCATATACATAAATCCAGATGGTCAGCCGTATTGGTCTTTAGCAGTGGAATAAATTTAGAGTCCAGTGACACCTTTAAGAGCAACAAAGGTTTATTCAAGGTATAAGCTTTCGTGTGCAAGGCACACTTTTTCAAATACCATTCCAATGTATTTGAAAAAGTGTGCCTTGCACACCAAAGCTCATACCTTGAATAAACCTTTGTTAGTCTTAAAGGTGCCACTAGACTCTAAATCCGTTCTACCATATACATAAGACAGTGTGCAACCTTTCCAGTTTTGGACGATACACGTGGTAGTGCGGGAAAGCTAGAGTCACATGCGAACTTACTTCAGAGTAAATCCCACTGAATAAAACTCGTTACTCCCAGTAAATATGCAGCGATGCAGACTGTGTCCGCTTCTTCCTGCTAATACAAACCAAATATTTTAGTGCCACCCACAGCAAGAGAGGCACATACAACTATCACGATAGGTATTTCTGTATTTATAATGAAAAATTGCGGCTCTGTCCTGACGATTACAATGCATAGCCACAGCCAGACCGGCAGGCTCAGATTATTTAAACACGTACCGTGGAAGAGTCAAAACTCCACACACCCGCCTTTCCAGTACTGAAGAGTCTAAAGTCAAGCCGGCTGTCCACTCTACTTCTTATACAAAACACGCAGGATCTTTCGCCACACCAAGGCATAAAGCATGCATACAAGAAAGTAGCCAAGGACCTCCCCTTACCGCCGGAAACTCAAGCTACGTGACACTCTAGCCTTTCACTTCTCTATCGTAAACCTATCTCGCGCCTTATGCCTGTGAGATAAGAATCCGAAACCCGTCCTTTCCCTGTGTCTATGGTTGGTCTCCAACACCGGAACTTATTCTTTCCGTGAGCTCTGATTGGCTAGGAGAATCACGAACACGAAAGAGCAGCTGCAACGGCGACCGGAAGAAGCCGTTTGGGGGGCGATTTTGTCCCCCTCAACCATGGCAAGCGAATTGGAGCGCTGGGTGTCCGGGCAGCTGCATACCCTGCTGGGCCTCAGTGAACGTCATGTGGTAGCCTTTCTAGTGGGCCTCGCCCAGCGCAGCCGCACCGCGGATGATTTGCTGGCTCGCCTTGAGGAGACCGAGACGCTGCGGGTGTCAGACCCTTCCGCGCGAGCCTTCGCTCAGCAACTTTGGGAACGGGTGAGGAAGCTTGACCGCTGGGCGCGAGACCTGGACGTAGTTAGGGAGAATGTGGCGGGGCACTTAACGGGGGGAGGGGCGGCTACTGAATATCGGTATGCACAAATTTTATAATATGTGTCTGTAGGTATAGATAAAGAGTGTGTGATAATGTACACAAAGTGGAATGCTGGGAAAGGACTTGTATGTAATATTCTGGCATCACACCATTATGTGTTCGTAAAACTTGTACACAGAAAAGACATCGTTCAAGATAGGTAGGCATGTTAGTCTGTCTTTAGCAATAGAAAAGAGAGAACCTTAAAGTAGCACCTTAAAGACTAACAAAAATCTGTGGCAAGGTATGAGCTTTCATGAGTCACTGCTGCTCACGTCTTCAGATGCTTTACATATTGTCATCTGTTTTTGTACACGTGCACACCTATCCATATAATACACAAATATTTGAGCCAGCCTTGAGTAACATTCCTGCATGGGATTGCACTGTTGGGGTGGTCAACTAAGTACAGCAAGTAGCTCCCCCTCCTTTCACATTTATGCAGTCTATTGAGATTCACCCTACCCTGCTAATTTATCACCATTTTCAAATGCTCTGCATCCACTCAGATTTGATTGTTTACATTTTTGATTGCATCTCCTTGTCTTCTCTGCTCTGGAAAATAATGCTGTGCTCCTGTGAGCTAGGAAGCTGGGCCTTCTGGCAAATGAACGTAATGAACAAGAACCAGTTGGGTGTAGTGGTTAAGAGTGGTGAACTCTAATCTGGAGAACCAGGTTTGATTCCCCACTCCTGCACATGCAGCTAGCTGGGTGACTTTGGGCCAGTCACAAGAGAGCTGTTCTCTCAAAAGCAGTTCTCTCAGAGCTCTCTCAGCCCCCACCTACCTCACAGGGTGTCTGTTGTGGGAAGGTGAAGGAAAGGGAGATTGTAAACTGCTCTGAGACTCCAAGTGAAGGACAGGGTATAAATCCAATCTCCTTTTCTTTTGTGAGAGTTTCTGCCGCAAGCAATGTATTCATCTTCAGTGTGCTAGTATAGACTCTTTTGTTTCTTTTGTTTCTTTGTGTGTGGTTTGTGTATGGTTTGTGTATGTGTTTGTACATTATGTCAGTGCTTTGTAATGTCCTGGTCTGTTAAACTGAACTAGTGTTACTGTCTCAGATTGTGGATGGGGAAAGGGGCAGGGCTGAGTTTGAGAAGTGTAGTTTATCTCAGAAGAGTGGGTTCCTGGTAGAGATGAAATTTGAATTGCTGAGCGGTCGGGTTAGAACGGATAAAAGGAAGTACTTCTTCATTCAAAGAGTGATTAACACATGGAATTCACTGCCACAGGAAGTGGTGGCGGCTACAAGCATGGACGGCTTCAAAAGGGAATTAGATAAGCATATGGAGCAGAGGTCCATCAGTGGCTATTAGCCACAAGGTATAGATAGGGGCTCTGGGGAAAGTGATGCTCTGTCTTCTTGGTGCTTGGGGGGGGGGGCAACAGTGGGAGAGTTTCTAATGTCCTGGCCCCACTGGTGCACCTCCTGATGGCAACTGGTATTTCTGGCCACTGTGTGACACAGAGTGTTGGACTGGATGGGCCTTTGGCCTGATCCAACATTGGCGTCTCTTATGTTCTTAACCAAGAACAAATTAATCCTGGCCATAATACAACGAATGTTGCCTCTTCAGAAGCTTGCTAGAGGTGGCTTACAACTAAAACAGTGTATTTACAAACAAGCCAGTTTGGAGCACGTGGGCTAAAGTGTGTCTCTGTTCCATACGCAGCTGGAAAAAGTGATGTCACGGCACAGAACAGTCCCTGCTGAAGGAGCAGATAAAATTGATTCAGGGGCCAGATGCAGTTGCACCTCGACAGGGGTGGATGTAAGGTGGCATTAAGGTTGGGCACAGATGAGAGATGAGGAGGTCAGGAAAGGACAAGCAAGTATGAGCTGAACCTTTGAAGGTGGATGTGCCTGAGGAGTAAGGGACAGGTGCCCAAGGAAGCTGGTAAAGTGCAGGTGGCTTGAGTTGGGTGCTGTGAACGTCTAATCTGTTCCTTCCATTAACTTCTGGGCAGGTTCCCCACCAGGCCCCACGGGAGCGTCCGGCTAGGGCAGCTGAGCAGGAGGCCTTGGCCTTGCAGCAGAAGAACCGCTCGTACACCCTGCTGGAGGACAGTGACGATGAAGAGGCTGGCGAGGCAACAGGAGCCCAGGACTTGAAGAGCCGGCGTCCCTCACGTGGCCATGAGGGGAAGCAGCGGAAGCGGCACAAGCACCTGCGGCGGCGTAAGGAGGACGATGACAAAGACTCCGACGGGAGAGTCAGCAGTAGCGATGGAGAGCAGTGAGTATTGATTCTTTGCAGGGAGTGGGGAGGGGCAAGGGAAGCCTCAGGAGCCTGACTTGTTCTCTTTGGTGCAGGAAACCAGCAGCATCCCCCAAGAAAGAGGATTCGGAAGACGAGTGGGATCGGAGCGAGCGAGAGCGGCTGCAGGATCTGGAGGAGCGTGATGCCTTTGCTGAACGCATCAAGCGCAAGGACAAGGAGAAGACTCGCAACATCCTGGAGCGCTCAGACAAGAAGGTACAATCTCAGCTGGCCTGCAAACAGCCTTGCTTCTGCCTGCTCATTCTCCTTGGCTTGTGTTCCTCTGTTTCCTCTCTTCCCTCCCTCAAGGCTGTTTCATGTCAGCAGCTATTCTTTTTGGGCTGGTTGTATTATTATAGGAGCTTTGCATTATAAGTTATACTGGTACCTAATAACTTTCTAGAGCTTTGCATGTGTATCTCATTATTCTGCTCGAGATCCTTGCAGTGCAGGGGGAGGGTTCTGTATTTGGTTTCCTTCTGATATCCATGGTGCATGGACACATTAGTCTTGGTTAGTCTTGCTTCCAAAGTTTGGTGATAAGGAGTTTGAGGCATTATCTGCTTTAGCTGGATTACATGTTTATACGTTTTGTTTTCCTGTCATGCTGAGATTAGGCCTACAAAGAGGCTCAAAAGCGTCTGAAAATGGCAGAAGATGACAAGAAATCCATGGTGAGAGCTCCATTTTTATCTATATGATGTAAATTTGCGCTCATTCAATAATTTTCTCTCTAGAATTCTCTCTGCAGTCCTGTTTGTGTCTCTGGTTGTCCAACCAGTTCTCTTTCTTTGCTTTTTTGGGGGTTAGACAGTTAGTCTTGTTCACTGAACGATACTCTGTGTGTGTACTGGAGTAAAAGGAGTATCCACTTACAGTATTCAAAATAAATTTTACTACTTGTCTGGAAGGCTAATAGCCTTCTTCAGTCTTGAAAGATCCATAACTGACTGGCAGTTTGCTTCCAAGCACAATTCAAAGTGCTCATTACTGTCTCCATCTCTAAAACTGTAAGATGGTCTGGGACAAGGGTACTTGAAGGAGAGTGCCTTCTCCCCTAATGGACCTGCCCACTGCTTAAGATCATCACCAGAAGCCCTCCTATGTGTGCTTCCACATTCAGAGGTTAGAGATAGGACCTTCTCAGTTGTGGTACCTAGGATTTGAAACCCCCTTCGATGCCAAACTTATAGTCTTTTAGTACCCTGTGAGGACATTTTGATTGTTTCAAGCCATTTAGAATTCCCCTTCACTGGAGCTTTTAGTTGTTCCATTTTTATGCCTGTACCGTTGTATCTATTTTGAAGGTATTATGCTCTACCGCTTTCAGGATGGTTTCATCTCATGTTGTTTTAACTGCTGTTATGTGTACTTTTTTCAGTTTTGATATTTTTATAAGATGTTCTGTTTTTATCACTTTGTGAGTTACAGAAACTCGTGCAAAGAGCTGAGATATAAATATTGTGAACAGATCGAATATTGTAAATAAATTCTGCCTGCATATAGCTACTTGTCACGGGGCAATTTGGGAAGGCTAGGCAGCTACTAAACAGGAAGGAAGTGTCATTCTTCCCTTACTTGGTGGCCGGTATTAAAAAACCTAGTAGATCCCATTTACAGCTAGAGTTTGGGACTATGATTTTTTAAAAATCCCCTCTGCTCATCTTATCCACGTGTATCTTGGCAGATTCCAGAGCTGCGTAAGAAGTCTCGCCGAGAATACTTGGCCAAGCGGGAGAAGGACAAGATAGAGGACCTGGAGGCGGAGATTAAAGATGAGGAGTACCTCTTCTCAGAGTTGGAGCTGACAGCCTCTGAGAAGCAGGAGCTGGAGTACAAGCGCAAAGTGCGGGACTTGGCAAAGCAGTACAAGCAGGCTGGAGAGCAGGAGAAACTGGAGAAGAGCAATCGCTACTATATGCCCGAGGAGAGTCGCAGCAAGGTAAGGATCCCGTGCACAGATCAGTCAGGAGCCTTATCCAGGTGACTGACGAAGGGAGGGGTATTGGCCTGGTGTTCCATCCTCTGGTGGCCGCAGGTAGAGGGTCTCTCGAGGCAGTTTGAGGAAGGACCTTTACCAGAGATCCTGTGGAGCTGCTCTGGTGTTCCAGGCCATTTATTCCCAGAAAGCTACGATGAGAGCTACCCTGGCTCCTGCCCTTGATGTAGGAATAAGTGTGGTCTGTGAATCCCTGGCTATACCGGAGGCATGTTGCAAGGCTGGGTCCCAGGCCCTAGTCCAGTCATCTAACCACTACACCACATTGGCTCCATTGATAATTCACTTTTCTTTATTAATGATATATATATAAATGCACCACATGTTTTGCTTAGTGATTGGCCCTCCTAACAGACACGTATACCTCCTTTACTGTGGTGCTGTTCTGAAAGCTTTCCCCTGGCAGGCTGAGGGAAAGGGAGACTGTACAGTTTGCACAGAGCAATACACCAGTTTGGTGTAGTGGTTAGGAGCACAGACTCTAATCTGGGAGAGCTGGGTTTGATTCCCCACTCCTCCACATGCAGCTGCTGGGGTGACCTTGGGTCAGTTACAGGTTTTTTCAGAGCTATTCACTCACAAGCACTTCTCTCAGAGCTCTCTTAGCCCCATCTACCTCACAGGTAGTGTTCTCTCTAAGCTGAGTTAGTGTGAGCTAGCTCACAGGTTTTTATCCTCCGGCTCACACATTTTTGTCTTAGCTCAGGAAGGATGGCTCCAGAGCAAACTAATTTATCCAGTCGCCAAATTACTTGCTCACAACTTTAATGCAAGTAGCTCACAAGGTAGAATTTTTGCTCACAAGACTCCACAGCTTAGAGGGAAGCATTGCTCACAGGGTGTCTGTTGTGGGGAGGGGAAGGGAAAGGAGATTGTAAGCTGCTCGGAGACGCCTTCAGGTAGTGAATGACAGGGTATAAATCCAGTCTCCTCCTCCTCTTCCTCTCCAAGAATATAACATTTGCAGTCACTACTAATAACTGATATACCTGGAATTTTTTATCTCAAGCATGTAAAATCTGTTCCAACAAAAGAATTCCCATTGATGAGGTGCAGCTGTTTCTGCAGTTCGGTCCTATCTACCGTATTTTTCGCTCCATAAGACGCACTCCCCCCCCCAAAAAAAGAGGGGGGGTGTGCGTCTTATGGAGTGAATACCGCAACAAAGAGACGCTGAGTCTGGGAAGGGGCGAGCCGAACAAAGGAGCGCGAGGGCGCTCCCGCCGCACACCCAGCCTGGCCTCCGCTTTTGCCCCAGGTGCCAGGGCCAGACCAGTTTTTATGTGCATACTTTCCCCAGTCATTTGCATAGCCGTTCCCTGAGTTCTGTTTCTTGGTCATGGGCAAGTAATGGGGACGGATTACGAGAAGTCTGTATGGAGGGTTTTTATGCTTTTTTGACACTTGTTGATTTGTTCACTGTCTGGGATTATTGTTTTTCCCTCAAAAAGGAAATAAAGTACTAAAATGAACCAGCTTCGTTCCATGACTTCCAGATCATCCTTCTCTGTGGTGTCCGAAACTGCAGTCATAGCTACAGTTGCTCTGGCGTATGACCCCATTGAGCTTAGTGGGGCTCACCTCTGTGTCTGTGTGCATTAGATCGGGCTGTGATTATGGCTTCAGCACCCTGATCCCCTCATAAGGAATCAAGCTGCACATCACATAAAAAGGACATTCTGTGCCTGAGTCTTTTTCTGTTTCTTTCTGCCTTGCAGAAGATCCCTGATCGCTATGAGGAGCCTCAGTCAGAGGATCACTCAGCCCCACGAGACGAACAGCGACGCTGGGAGGAAGAGCACATTGGAGCAGCTGCCCTGCGCTTCGGGGCCCGGGACGCCAGCCAGCGCCATCCTCACAAAGATTATGAATACGTGCTCGAGGAGGACGAGATGATCCAGTTTGTGAACGCTGTGCAGATGCGGGGCACGAGCCAGAGCAAGGTGATAAAGCAAAGTGTGTGCGGGTGTGATGTCACGTGACACCAGATTGGCCAGTGACTATGTCAAGAGAAAGGGAGGGTTGACTGCCAAGGTAACTGCATGCTTGATCAGTTGGGAATGAGGCTGTATTTATATTGGCTACTTGTTTTACTTCTCCTGAAAATGTAGGTGAAAGAAAGAACTATGCTAGGAGGACAGCCAGAAAAGAGTTAACCCCTTCTCTAGATCCAAAGACAGAGCCACTCAAATCGTTATACCTCATCAGGAGATGTTCTGGTTGGAGTTAGGGATGAGAATAAGGAGGGTTGGACTTTGCTAATTCAATTATGGTTCACTAGCCTAGGTTTTTTGAGTTCGGAGTGGCCGAATTTGGAGAAGCACCTTGAGTAGCACCCTTAGCATAATTTCTCTTTATTTTAAGATGTCCCCCCCCCATGGATGCATTAGTGTGTTGTGTTTTTATTTTATATTGACTTATTGCTTCTCATCCTGAGTCTTGAACTAGCCAGTATGTAAACTGAAATTCATAACAGAGAGGAAGCACACATAATCATGTTGCCTTTATATAAAATAGGTTGGTTGATGAGTATCTGAATGCCATTTAATTAGTCAGACTAGTGGGCTATTTAGACCAGTTCTGTGTAACAGTATCTCTCCAGGGTCTCAGGCAGTTAAAATTCTTTCTCGCTAAGCTGAGATCTTTTAACTCAGGCAGATGCCAGAGACTGAGTTTGGGACCTTCTGCATGCAAAGCATGTGCTCTCAACCAGTAAGCTGTGGATCACCTACAATCCCGCTGGCAGAAATGGGTTTTTCCAATAGGGGAATTTAGGTATGGAACTCTGAATCCTACCAAGTAGTCTGATGTTCTGTAGAAGCTTCATCATTACCACTGCTTTGTTTCCATCATTCCCAGGAAGAGAAGACGGATCTATCAGAGGCTGAGCGCAAGAGGTTGTCCATCCAGGAGGTGCGCCACAGCCTGCCCATCTTCCCCTACCGTGCAGACCTGCTGGCTGCCATTGGTGAACATCAGGTGCTCATCATCGAGGGGGAGACAGGCTCTGGCAAGACCACTCAAATCCCACAGTACTTGTTTGAAGAGGTAATGTGACCCCGGGGGAGGGGGGGGCGTTGTTACAGGATTCTGCAGATCTTGGCTAGAAATCGATAGGAGGGTGTCCTACCCAGATGTAGTTGGCCCATCCAGGCAAACTCTGGCTTTCCATTTGGCCATCCAGGCCTTCCATTGACCCCGATGCTGGTCAGAATGGCTTCTGGCTGACACTATACACACACAGACACACAGAGTTTCATAAGGAAAGACGCTGGCCAAGGCTGTGAATGGCAGGAATGAATGGGAGGTGTCTAGTTATTGGAGCAGGAACAAGAACAGAAAAATTTGCTGTTTCTAAAAGTCAACCTCAAAAAGAAGTTATCTGGCCCTAGTTGCTTCAGTGAGATATTAAAAATGAATGTGATTTTATTTATAATGCCCTGAACTTTTAAAATAACTCAATCAATAGGGAGCAGAAAGAACAGCAGAACTAAGCAACAGCAGCTGAGTCAGCAGGAGGTTTGGGGATTAGATGCAGTCGTTGTCACATCCCTTCCCATGTCCTTAAGCCACCATGCTGCCTTCAGGAATTAAAGGAAGACCCTCCAGGATGGAGTCAGATCCACCACGCTGCATGTCCTGTGGATGCCCTGTCCCCATTTCTGTCTTTATGCCAGCATCAGCAGGGAATAGAAACAACAGCGGAAGTAGCCCCTATTAGGCATCCACTTCATTCCCATATCGTTCCTGAGAGTTCCCTGTTCTCAAGACCCAACATTCCCAGGGAGTCCAGTGGGCTGCAGTTTTTGTTTTCTGGGCGGGAGGGGATAATGTCCAGTCAGAGCCAACTTAATAGCAACCTGATTGGGTTTTCCAAGGAAGAAACATTCAGAGGTTTTTTGCCATTGCCTGCCTCTGCATAGCATCCCTGGACTTCTTTGGTGGTCTCCTATCTAAATATTGACCTGGGCCAACCCTGCTTAGCGTCAGAGATCTGATGAGAGTGGGCTAGCCGGGGCTGTCCCACGTCAGGGCTGCAGTAGGAGAAGGGAACTGGCAAAAATGGCCCCCTTCCCACTGGTAGTGTGCTGTCAGAAAGTGATTTAGACTTTTTTCTGATGAGGCAAGGGGGAGGGAAACGGGGGCTGTGGACCTAGGAGGAGTGGTTGTGGTGATAAGGCAGGGGGTTTGCTGCCGTATCCCCTGGCAGCTAGAACCTGCCAGTACCTGAAGAAAAGCTAATTCTGTGACTTGTTTTGTACAGCACCAAAGGATAAAAATCATCCTTGAGTGTTTGGACTGCAAAAGCTGTGCCACACCCATGACTGGGCTGGGTGCACAGAATCAGTTGCTTGCTTCAGTTGCTTATCCTTTTTTCCCTCCCTCCTTGGATTGCAGTGTGACCCTGGGTGTCTTGCCTACTGACATACCAGTAGAATTGTCATTATTTTATGAATGAAATTCTATCTAGCCTAGCTTCTCAGTTCCAACAGGGGCTAAGCCATATTCTTCTGGGACACTTAGAAGCAGCAGATAATGAAGGCCTCTCCCTATAAATTGGTCCCCAGTAGTTGGCAAGCTGACTCTGGACCTAGAAGTGCCACACACTGATCATGGCTACCAGCCATAGATAGAGCCATCATCCGCTATTTGGTTTAAATGGCTGGGAGCCATTTAAACCCCAGCTTTCTACTCCCCACAGAAAGCCACAGGGAGCAGAAAGCAGTGGTTTAAATAGCTCCCAGCCATTTAAAACCGAACAGGTTTAAATTCCTGCTTTCTGCTATTCATGAACTGCATCAAAATTCATGGAAGTTTGTAGCATCCTTCAGTTCACAAACATCACTTTGCGAACCACAAACTAGCTATAATTCAGGACGAACTTTAGTTAGTCAGCTGGTTCATGCCCATCTCTTCCAGCAATCTCTGTCCCGTCTTCTGAAAGCCAGTTTGGTATGTTAAGCATGCATTGTGTGAAGAAGCTCCTGGGCAAAACAGTCTTTATAAATGCAGACTGTGAGTATGTGGTGTGTTATTCTGAATATTTTCTTTTTCTCCCAACAGGGGTACACAGAGAAAGGAATGAAAATTGGTTGCACTCAACCCAGGCGAGTGGCAGCCATGAGTGTTGCTGCCCGCGTCTCCCAGGAAATGGGGGTCAAACTTGGAAATGAAGTATGTGGTGGGGGAAAGGGTCATATCTCATCCCCCTGTTCTTCCCAGAGCGTCACATTGACTGCACTTTTCTAGTAATTGTTCTAATGCCAGTATATCCAGTTTTGTCCAAAGATGCTTTGTAGATGGGAAGGCCCAGTCCTTCTCCTGTGCAATTGAGCTGGAAAAGTGAGAGCAGATATTAACCTAAGTGGCACCCAGATTTTGTGAATGGGATCCACATTCCATCTGGCAGTCATTGGTCACTGTCTCTTCTCAGTTTGGAGGCAGTACAGCAAGCATGGATGACTGTTGGCACTTGTGGTTGTGACAGACTGCATTTTAAAAATCTTTAAAGTGCTGTGTAAACAGATAAAAATGTGAAGAGTTAATCCTTAGTGAAAGGCTGTTCCAAGAGATCTGATTTATTAACATCAGCTGAGCAGAGAAAGACTTCTGAACTGGATGCTGAGGAGAGAGGAAGTCTGATTTCAGCCCTAAATGAGAAGAGTACTGACAGTTTTGGAATTCAGCCCTAACTGAGAGCAGTTTAACACAGACAGTAGAACTGGGGGAAAGTTGGCAAGGATGAGTGGCAGTGTTCCCTCTAAGCTGAGTTAGCATGAGCTAGCTCACAGTTTTTTAGCCTCCAGCTCACACATTTTTGTCTCAGCTCAGGAAGGATGGCTCCAAAGCAAACTGATTTATGCAGTAGCCAAATCGCTCGCTCACAACTTTAATGCCAGCAGCTCACAAAGTAGAATTTTTGCTCACAAGACTCCACAGCTTAGAGGGAACATTGATGAGTGGGTAGTTAGACAGAGACCCCCATTCAGGCCAAAGAAAGGGGATAGATCTTCCAGAGTGAAAAGAATTTCCCTACCCAGTCAGGGAGTTAGCTCTGAAGAGTGCAGAGATCCTTGATCTGGTTAGAAACTGTCTTTGGAGACCTTAAGAGTCAATTAAAAACTCAAGACAAGTACTAGTGTTTCAAGAGAAGGGGTTTGGATACGTCAAAGAATGTACCAGCCTTCTGGAAACCAAAAGGGTCAGAGAATACTCAAGAAAGTATACTATGTTTAGGGAAACACTGGAACAAAAGACTTTCAACATAAAGATTGTAAGTAATAGCTTAAGAAACTCTCATTAGCCTTAAGTATAAGAACTAAAGTCTGTGCATGTACTTATTTTACCTCAGGGTTATCTGTATTGAGATACCTCAGAAATTTTACCCCTGATTTTACCTGACCTTCTCCTCCTATGTTGAATAAAATATTTTGTTATTTTGAAATATAGAAACTTTTTGAGTGCCATTTAAGTCATAAGTTAAAGGGGGCTCCCATTCCTTCCCTCAGGTTCCCGGGCCTAGCAAACTGCCAAAATATTATAATGTGACAGGGTGAGAAAGCCAGAATTTTTCAGGAAAGAAGAAAACAGATAACTAGGGTGGCTCAGTCACAGAAGGGAAAGAAAAATGCAGGGAAAAATCTTGCCTCTGAGGGAGGGAAGTGGACGGAGCCATCATAGTGGTCAGGGATAGCATTTCATTATTACCCTTTTCTAATGGGGAATAAGGAGCTGCGAGGGCTCAAGTGGTTAAGACGCTGAACTGCAGGCTATGGAAGGTCAGTAGTTCAGCAGTTCGAGACTAGGGATGTGCAAAAAAAAAAAATTTGGTAAAATTCGGATTCGGGTTTATTGGACCCGAATTTTTTCGGGAAACCCGAAAAAACCCGAATATCTATACCGGTAAAGCATAGATATCTGAAAATTTTCGGGAATCCCGAAAAATTCGGGTCCATTGTAACCAATGGGGCCATTGAAGTCAATGGCAAAAATCCTCTTGAAACTTTGCGGGGGGCTGGGGAGGAGGGGGGTTGGGGTAGAGGCTCCAAACTTGGAGGGAGCTCACTGGAACCTCTTCCCAACATGCCCACCAAGTTTCAAGGCGATTGGACAAGGGGGTACAATTTTATGGCCCCCCAAACAGGTTGCCCCCAGATCAGCCTTCTGCAGTTTATTCCCGGTTTGCCGCCGAAATTCGGCGGCAATTCGGCCACATTGTATCATATGGCCCTTGGAGTTGAAGGCTCCAAACTTGGAGGGTGGTTACTAGAACCTCTCCCCAACACACCCTCCAAGTTTCATGAAGATTGGGCCAGGGGGTCCAATTCTATGGGCCCCCAAACAGGTTGCCCCCATCCCATTGTTCTCTATGGTGGGAAAAAAATTACATTTTTTCCCACCATAGAGAACAATGGGATGGGGGCAACCTGTTTGGGGGCCCATAGAATTGGACCCCCTGGTCCAATCTTCATGAAACTTGGAGGGTGTGTTGGGGAGAGGTTCTAGTAACCACCCTCCAAGTTTGGAGCCTCCAACTCCAAGGGCCATATGATACAATGTTGCCGAATTGCCGCCGAATTTCGGCGGCAAACCGGGAATAAACTGCAGAAGGCTGATCTGGGGGCAACCTGTTTGGGGGGCCATAAAATTGTACCCCCTTGTCCAATCGCCTTGAAACTTGGTGGGCATGTTGGGAAGAGGTTCCAGTGAGCACCCTCCAAGTTTGGAGCCTCTACCCCAAACCCCCTCCCCCCCAGCCCCCCGCAAAGTTTCAAGAGGATTTTTGCCATTGACTTCAATGGCCCCATTGGTTACAATGGACCCGAATTTTTCGGGATTCCCGAAAATTTTCGGATATCTATGCTTTACCGGTATAGATATTCGGGTTTTTTCGGGTTTCCCGAAAAAATTCGGGTCCAATAAACCCGAATCCGAATTTTACCGAATTTTTTTTTTTTGCACATCCCTACTTATCAGTGGCTAAATTCTTGTCTATCATATTTTCCTTAGAAACTAATTTAGTACTCTTTTAGTCATTGCTCAAGAATTACTGATCAGAGAAGCTCTGAAAAGGAAAGCCAGGAAGTTCATGAAGTGGACATTGAAAACTTCCTGGTCTGAAAGAAAGTGCAGTTTATGGTGCTCCAGTTGCACAAACTATAGTTTATTTCTAGAATACTGATGTGTAGGAAAGAAAAAAGCAACAAATTGTTAAAGTGCCTGAATTCAGGCATGATGACAAATTGCAGTTTCTTTTGAAACAGAAAATCTAGGCTCTGCGTACAAGGGGAAGAGAAGAAGGAGGGTGCACATTAAGCCAGAAGACTTCCTGGCTCATTTTCCTCATAAACAAACCAAGGTGTACTTCCATCTATATAAACAAAATGATGTATCTAATCAAAGAGCTTACAGTGCACTAATCCAAAGTGTATAAAAGTGGGAGAAAATTATTTCCTTTGCTTGTCAGCTGCCAGTCATCATTCAATAAGAGGCTATCCCTACTGAAATTTTGACATTCTAGTTACGAAGCAAAACTGCCTGTTCCACAAAATAGTAATGGAATTACATAACCAGCAGACTTCATAGGAATTAGCAGGTGTGACAATGTGTGAGCGTGCACTGGTGTAGCAGTTAGAAGATCCCATCCTTAAAAGAATTTCAGCAGGTTACACAGGTATCAATAGGTACAGGTTTCCTTAAATCACACACACACAAAAAACCCAACACTTTTCAATCTCCAGTGGTTAAAGCATTTGATAGAAATGTTGTAAAATGGCCAGATATTTTCTGTCTCCAGTCCACTGTACTGGGAAAAGAGGAGGTAAGTAAATTAATGAAGGTAGAATTGGAAACCAACTTCCATCAAGAGGATCTTGCAGAAGACACAGGGTTGGGCCATGACTCCATGGTAGAGCATCTGCTTTCCATGCTTTCTAAGGTTCCAAATTCAATCCCCAGCACCTCCAGTTAAAAGGGTTGAGTAGTAGGTGATATGAAAGATCTACTGCCAGTCAGGGTAGGCAGTACTGACCACTACAAGATACAGGCAGCTGGATTTTTAATTTTTTTTGCCACCTTCCTGTCCTTTCTCTAGTTTTCTGGACTCCAAGGAAAAGAAGTCATAGGATGGTATGCTTTGGAAGGAAGGGGGAGAAATCACTCCACCATCCCACTTGCATATGCTCCTGCTTCCTTTGCAGGAGAGTGTGTATGTGTATGTGTGTGTGTGGGGGGGAGAGATTTATGCCCATACAGCTCCTCAAATCACTTTCCACACATTCCTTGATGGTCCTCTGATTTTTTACAGCAATTTCTGGGGAGGTGCAGGAGCTAGAGAAAGAAGAGATAAAGTTTCAAGAGGATTTTTGCCATTGACTTCAATGGCCCCATTGGTTATAATGGACCCGAATTTTTCGGGATTTTTTTTCGGGATTCGGACAAGCTCATAAATGGCTAATTCGGGATCCCAAAAGCCGAAAAAAGCCGAAAATTGTTATTTTCGGCTTTTTTTCGGCTCGGGATCCCGAAATGCACATCCCTATAATCGAGACCCGAGTGTGCCGCATGATGGAGTGAGCTCCCGTCTCTAGTTTCAGCTCCTGCCAACCTAGCAGTTCGAAAGCAAGACATTGCAAGTAGATAAATAGGTACCGCTTCGGTGGGAAGGTAACAGCGTTCCGTGAGCCTTGGTGTTTAGTCATGCCGGCCACATGACCACGGAAATGTCTTTGGACAGCGCTGGTTCTTCGGCTTGGAAACGGAGATGAGCACCGGAACCCTAGAGTCGGACTCGACTGGCTTTCGAGCAAGGGAAACCTTTACCTTTAATGGGGAATAAGTGTGTCTGCCCTTCAAGTTCTCTTATTTGAGTTACATTCTGTGGACCGTTTTGAGCTCAAGTCAGATATCCTTCCACACCCTGTATGGGAAATCATGAGTCTTCCCTTCCTTCACCTCACATCTCACATGTCTCTCCTTTTGAGCATACTCTAGTGGGGGCTGTAGGAGTGTCTCCATGTCTGTAAAAATTGCCTTTCTGCAGGTGGGTTATAGCATCCGTTTTGAGGACTGCACCTCAGAGCGGACAGTGCTGAAATACATGACAGACGGGATGCTGCTGAGGGAGTTCCTCACTGAGCCGGACCTGAGCAGCTACAGGTGAGCAGCAGCTTTGACTCCTGTACTAAAGGGCTGTTGGGAACTCAGTGGAGCTAGTGAGTCCCTTCTTCTGAGTACGTGAGTGAGTCTGGAGGAAAGTTTAATGTGGACCAGAGTATGTCCGAGTACAACTTTGAAAAGGTGTGTGTTTTTTCCAAGCAAGGGTTGTCGCTTCTAAGCCTGAGCATCTCATTTGCTGTGTTAGAAACAAAAACTGACAGCAGTTTCCTAGTCTTCAAAGTTTGGGGGGGTGGGGGGAGCATGGAAGCAGTTCTTACCAGGAAGTACTATGGTAGGCCTTCTGGGGGATCCGCCCTTCCCTTGAATCCAGCACTTGTACATGTTTGTGTCAGTCTTATCGTCCAGTTGTGTTCAGAAGCCAGCTTTTCTGAATCTGGCAGAATCCCGTTGTGCCCCTGGCATAAAGGCAAGTCATGCTGCTTCTGCATTCAGATGTCACACTTAATGGTGATGAGTAAAAGTGTTCATTCACCCAGCTTGCTGCCAGGCTCTTGCAATTTGCTTCTGTCTTCTTGCACAGAGGATCACAGTTAAAAGCCACCTCCAGTTACCCCTGGCATGCAAGCGCAGGCATGTGGGTTAACCAGAGTTAGATGTGGGGACACCTGACTCATGTACTTGGATTCTTATGTCAAGAGTATCTGGAGTTAGTTCTTATCAACAGTTCTCTGGGAGTGGGTGGGTGTAGACTTTTGTAGGGTTCAAGAACGACACAACACAGAGATTTCTTGAAGCTGATCAGGCTCTGTCTCTCTATGTCTCTCTCTGTACCAAACTGAACTCCCTCTGATAGGCTCAGAGCAGCGTTTTTATTAGAGTCAGGCAGCTCACACAAGGCACAGTGAGAAAATGTTACAGTTAGTGGCCTCTATGCAAAAATCACACTATGTACTCTTCACAGGCAAGATTATCCTTGAATGTTGCAAAGCTTGTATGCTCTCAGCAATTCATTGTACTCTTCAGTAAAACAACAGACTTATGCAGACTCAGCTAAGAATCTCCCGTTGCCAATCTTTCTGTGACTCCCTGTGAAAACAGGAGCCCTCCCTGTGAAAACAGGAGCCTCTCCGGGTGTGCCTCGCAGAGATTTTCCTATTCCCACAGGTGGGGGGAGAGCAAGATGTGAAAAAGAACCTGGCAACCAGTTGGGTTTGAGCACGTTTTTACTTCACTGGAGTTAGGTGTGATCTGTGAACACAGTTGCTGTCATCATGTTAAGCACACAGCACAATGGATAGGTAAGGCTTTTGATGGAAATACAGGGCCAGGATAAACTGTGCTACCGAAACAGGAAGGGTCCACAAAATGCTCCACAGCAAGGACTTCAGTTTGAGTAAGGGCATTGAGTTTTGGCATTACTGCAAAGAACATAAGAGGAGTTCTCCAGTGGCCCGTCAAGTCCAGCATCCAGTTTGACACAGTGCCCTGGAGGGCCAGTGAACAGGGCACAGAGGGCAAGGCTTTCCCCTGCTGTTGCCTCCCAGCACTGGTATTGCTTTTTCTGTATATGGAGGTTCCTTTTACTCAACACAGCTTAGAGGCATTGATAGACCTACCTTCCATGAAGCAGTTGAACCACCTTTTAAACTGGGGGCTCTCACTACATCCTGTAACCTTGAATTCCCAAGTTAATTACTCTTTGAGTGAACAACTACTTCCTTTTGTCTATCCTGGACCTATTGCCTATCAATTTCATTGGGTATTCCCCCCCCCCCAAAGTTCTAGTACTATAGGGAAAAGAGAAAGCCAGTTTGGTGTAGTGGTTAAGTGCACAGACTCTAATCTGGGAGAATCGGGTTTGATTCCCCACTCCTCCACTTGCACCTGCTGATGTGACCTTGGGTCAGTCACAAGCTCTGGCAGTGCTGTCCTTGAAAAAGAGCAGTTTGTGTCAGAGTTCTCTCAGCCCCACCCACCTCACAGGGTGTCTGTTGTGGGGAGGGGAAGGGAAAGGGGTTTGTAAGCCGCTCTGAGACTCCAAGTGAAGGGCGGGGCATAAATCCAATCTCTTCTTCTTCTATCCACTTTCTCTCCACTGAGCAAGGAATGTCATGCTGTGGGAGAAAAGCATTCAGCTTTTCTGTCCCTGTACTGATTCCAAGAGTTAATCCAAGGGTGGCATTTAGATAGCCCTCTGGCACGGTGTAGTCCAGTGGATGGGACACACTTGACTTGAGCCTGGAAGGGTTCGTTGTGTGGTCTTGAGAGGTTTCTGTCTTCCTCAGTTAAATACTGGCCTTCTATAGGATGACTGTATCAAAAGTCTGCAGACTTACAAGTGCTGTGTCAGTAATCCGCAGTGCTGTAGTACAAGCTCCCCAACTTCCTCCTTAGTGTCATCATCATAGATGAGGCTCACGAGCGGACGCTGCACACAGACATCCTCTTTGGGCTGATCAAGGACATTGCTCGCTTCCGGCCTGAGCTGAAGGTGCTGATTGCCAGCGCGACCCTGGACACAGAGCGCTTCTCCACCTTCTTTGACGATGCCCCCATCTTCCGCATTCCTGGGCGCCGCTTCCCTGTCGACATCTACTACACTAAGGTCAGCATGGGTTGCAAGAAGAGAGGACTGTGGGGTGTGTGTGTGAGAGAGAGAGAAAGACAGACAGACAGACTGAGGAAGCCACATCAGATGATCTGTGCCCCTAGATCTAACATAAGGTCTAGAAACGTCACTTTAAAAAAACTAAAAGAAAAAAAAAATCAAAGAGTCCCAGAATACTGATTCCTCTGTTCAGAATTGAATTGGTGATGTGGAAGGCATTCAGCCCTAGCTACTGGGCGTATCTGGTGTGTTTCAGCATTGGGTTTCCCCTGTTTTAAATTAATTTATCTTCCTTCAGCTCGATAATCTCTGCTTCCCACTCTGTATGTGTGTACTTCCCTGGGTTTGCCTGCAGCTAACAGACTGTTGAGAAGCACAGAAAAAGGGGATGTTGTTCTAGCCCCAAAGAGGGCAGCCACTGCTTAGTTAGAGAGGCTTGAGAGTGGATCCATGCTTGCTTGTGATGCATCCAGTCTACACCTTCCCCCAGCCCTGAAGCCTTTCAAAAGGTCCCCCTTCAAAAGGATCCCCACCCCAAACACACACCTAGGATTTTCAGACACCTCAGGTTATCCTAGCCTTTCTAGAGAGTGAGGAATTTCAGAATGTTCTTCTTCTATAAGGCATATCCATCACCCAGTTTCCTGGGAAGAACAGCATTGTTCTTCTGTTAGTAGAAAGCTTGATATGCTTGTGGCCAGAGAAGATATGATCTGTGTCTTATTTGTATGGCTGACATCCCTCTGAGTGATGTACTCCTGTAAAGAATTATGGAGTCCTTTTCCTCCCCACCATCCCACGCTGCCAGTGAAACTAACAGCCGGAGGGAAATTCACCTTGTGGTGAGGTTTCCCTGTTGGCGCTGATTGTGTGAATTCACCCAAAGAGTGTCTTTCCATTGCAAACAACTTCTTTTGTTGATTCCAGAGTCTGGATTGAGCGCTTAGTAGAAGTGGAATTGAGGATGGCAGAACCATCCCTGATCTATATCACATCCCAGCAGGACAGTGAAGACTAGGATGGGGAAGTAGATTGTTGGGTGGGGGAACATTTGCGGCAAAGGGAGCAGGCTATCAGAAAATCCTTGGTGTTGCATGGACAGGAGAGCACGAGGAAGAGGTGATCTAGTACATGGCAGAGGGGAAAGGTAGCTGGCCTGTGGAGGAGACACCGGCATTTAGGAGTTGGGAAGGTGAATGCGTGTCCCGGGTGAGTGGCACAGTGGGCTTGGTCTCCTGAAGTCAGATGCAGGCATGAAACTGGTTTCCCCCCCGACATTTCCCTTTAGGCCCCAGAGGCTGACTACCTGGAGGCCTGTGTGGTGTCAGTGCTACAGATCCACGTTACGCAGCCCCGAGGGGACATCCTGGTTTTCCTCACTGGCCAGGTGAGTCTCCTTAATATGTCTTCCCCTGTCCCATTCTGGCTTTGGTGGTGCACCCGCCAGGCGCATGACTCCCCGCTTTCTGTCGGTAGGAAGAAATTGAAGCCTGCTGCGAGATGTTGCAGGATCGCTGCCGTCGCCTGGGCTCCAAAATTGCAGAGCTTCTGATCCTCCCCATCTATGCCAACCTGCCTTCTGATATGCAGGCCAAAATCTTTGAGCCAACCCCACCGGGGGCTAGAAAGGTAGGAGCTGAGACGCAAGAGCAGAACGAAGCGCTTTGGTTGTTAGGAGCGGGCTTTACCCTTACCGATGTCTTGGAGGGAGTAGCACTGTGAGCGTGGGGGGGGGGAAGTGAGAGGCTATGGAGGTAGAGGTGATTTTTGGAAGAGGCACAAGCCTCGTTCATACATTACAGTGAATGCGATTACATTTATTTTTTATTTTATTTCAAACATTTCTATGCCAACTTTCCACCCATATAAGGTCCCCAAGGCAGCAACGTTCTCTTGCAATGTATTTATTTATTTATTTATTTATTTATCGTATTTATACCCCGCCCTCCCCAGTGGGCTCAGGGCGGCTTACAGAGGCAAGGGAACCTTGCCATAATAAAAACATGGTATACATACTAGCTTAAAACAATACAATACAATACAACCTTAAAACATCCTAAAAATTAAACATAACTCCAAAGATGGCAGATCAAATGTCCAGAGTTCCCGGTAATGTTTCCCATGGCTAGGGCGTCTTTGCAATATTCAGATGTTACAGATGTTTCATTCTTTGCAATATTCAGATGTTAGAGATGTTTCCTCAGGGCCTTGGTAGCCATAGCGGTGGTGGTATAGTAGGGCGGCGGCTCCTACTCAAAAGCCTGGCGGAAGAGCTCCGTCTAACAGGCCCTGCGAAACATCTGTTTGTGTGAAAGAACCGAGACACGAATGAAATAGGGGACTAGTGCTTAGGTAAATGGAAGGTTTAAGTCATACATTTAGCTTTACATGTGTTGAATGTAACATAAGAATTATTCAGCACACATTTAAGGAAGAATCAGGCTTATACCTTACACAGTTTGTATGTGTATTCACTGTAACGTGTAAATAGGGCTTCATAGTTCCTGGGGATGTGGGTTCAGGTATCAGTGGTTTAGAACTGCTGGGGTTTTCGCTCTGAGAGCAGGGATACATGAACACAGGCCTTGGATTCTCAGGTTAGTGGGTGTAGCTTAGGCTGCATGGGACACAACTGTTGCCGGGGTCGCTGTCAGATAAACAGTATCCTGGAGAAGAGGCTCTGACCTGCAGTTGAGTGATGTGCCTTCTTCCTCCCCTTCTCCAGGTTGTCGTGGCCACAAACATTGCAGAGACCTCTCTGACCATCGACGGGATCATTTATGTGATTGACCCTGGCTTTTGCAAGCAGAAGAGCTACAACGCTCGCACAGGCATGGAGTCACTCATTGTCACCCCTTGCTCTCGGGTACCCGCCTTCCGTATCTCTTTTACATCTCACCTGGACTGATTTATCTGCGATGGCCTTCAGATAGCAAACCCTTTGTCCTACTTGCACTTCCCGATGCCTCCTCTCTCGTTCCCGTTGGCTTTATAATTGGGGATATGGAGCCTGCAAGACGTGAAATAACAAGGGGTGGAGGGGTTTGAGGGTTTGTGTGTTTGTCAAGCTAATGTGTCATTCTCCATAACTTTTATGACATATGGCAGTGGTTTTCTGAAGCCGCAAGATTCTAACCGCACTATGTCATATGGAATCTGATTTGGAGACATCTTGAATCACTGCCGACATTTCCTGCACACAGTCTGATTCCCCAAATTAGTTATGCACCAGAAGGTTGCATGAACCTGTGGCGGTGATCTGGAATTAGACATAAATTACAGGGTAGTCCAAAAGCCAGTTGGGCAAGGGAATATGATAGGGTAGATGACATCAAAGCAAAGACTGCGTTTTCTTGATGGATCCTAAACCTATTTGGACCCCTTTAGTAAAGAAAATCAAGGTATTTTTTTGTGTGACTCTGCACACAAAATCCCTCTGGGAAGAATTTGGATTCCCAAAGGTCTAAGCTTTGGGGGCATAGTTCAAAGGTGAGATTCTGATCCTTGTGGATCTAAAGATACTCATGAAAACATCAAGCTGTTTCTAAATGCCTTGAGTGTTCGTGGGATGGTATTTTTTGTGTGCCATTCCCACCTGTGCCCTGCTTCATCGTTTCAGAAACCTTCCATAAGCCCTGCACGTGTTTTTCAAACCTGCCTTCTCCACATTCACAAGGAATGCAAAGTTAAACAAAGTGAAATTTGAGATACTCTATACATACTAGACAGCAGCTAGTTCATCTTATTAGATACCAAAAATGGAGTAGTGGTACAGCCGGTAAAGGCAAAGCCAATACGATTCAGAACCATTTAACAGAAAATCCCTTCATTTATGTTCGCCAGGTTTTATTAGTCTATTTGTGTACCTGTCTATTATACTGAATATTCGCTAGTCCTTGTAACAAGCCTTGCACGGTAAGGACCACTGTTTCCTCTAAGCTGAGTTAGTGTGAGCTAGCTCACAGTTTTTCAGCCTCCGGCTCACACATTTTTGGTCTGAGCTCAGGAAGGGATGGCTCCAGAGCAAACTTAATTTATGCAGTAGCCAAATCGCTGGCTCACAACTTTAATGCCAGTAGTTCACAAAGTAGAGTTTTTGCTCACAAGACTCCACGGCTTAGAGGGAGCGTTGGTAAGGACAGATTCTCCCACACTTACCCGATGTATCATCCTATTGATTTACATTATACTAGAAATAAGGCCCGTTGTGGAAATAAATATGAGATCTAGAAAGAGGCTCTGGGAGAGTGCTCTGGCTTTGGGCAAACAGTGTCAGTCTGCTTTTAAAACATGAATCTGGGACCTGCACACCACCGGAATACAGCAGATTCCATATGCAACTGACATTCCAACTGCCTTGCGGGGGGGGGAGTTTGAGGTGTGGAATGGAGTGAAGTCCAATCAGCTTCCATATGCAAAAGACCAGGTTGTCGCAGCAGTTGTGGTGTGGGCGGGACCCGGGCTTTGCCTTCTGATTGGTGGCGATATATGCTGAGGAGCAGTGCCATCAGCCATACACTAAGGGAGTGCATTTTAGAATTAGAACTTTGACACCCACTATTCAATTATATATAAGGAGAGATAGTCCGCCTTGAGACTCAGTGAGGAATGTGGACTATAAAAAAACGCCAACGAACAGATAAAATATCCTCCCCCGAGGCCCTCTCCCTCACTTGTTGCCATTATTCCCTTCCTGGTAGGCTTCTGCCAACCAGAGAGCAGGCCGGGCTGGCCGCGTGGCTGCAGGGAAGTGCTTCCGCCTCTACACAGCCTGGGCCTACAAGAACGAGATGGAAGAGACCACCGTGCCGGAGATTCAGAGGACCAACCTGGGCAACGTGGTGCTGCTGCTCAAGAGCCTGGGTAGGCAGCCTAGGATGGGAATGTTGCCTCTTCCATCCTACAAAGCGGTGCGAGGGCTTCCCCACGGGAAAACTTTTCTTGGAGGGGAGGGGTAGCTCAGCAGTAGGGCATCTGCTTGGCATGCAGAAGGTCCCAGGTTCAACCCTGGCACCTCCAGTTAAAAGTATTAGGCAGCAGGTGATGTTAAAAGCCCGTCTGCCTGAAGTGCTGGAGAGCCATTGCCTGTCCGTGTGGCCAGTATCAACCTTGATGGACCCAAGGGTCTGATGCAGTATAAAGGCAAGCTTCATGTGTTCTCCATGGCAGTGGAAATACTTGGGGGGGGGGGAGACGAGCACACACATTTCTTAGCCCTTCCTTCCTCCATCTCCCCCCTCTAGGTATCAACGACCTCATCCATTTTGACTTCATGGACCCGCCACCCCATGAAACCCTGGTTCTCGCCCTGGAGCAACTCTATGCCTTGGGGGCCCTCAACCACCTTGGCGAGCTCACCAAGGTATCTCAAGATGCCACCTTTTCCTTGGCACTTAGTCCTTAGCCAGCTCTCCCCGGCGGTTTTCACTGTCAGTTCCAAGGGAGGGCCAAAGGCTTTGGGGGCGTGGTGGGGAGGGAACAGAAGTGCTGAGTCCTGTAGCTGTTCATATGGCATTTATTTAGTTGACGTCCCACCACATCCCAATGGCTCAAAATTGGTAACAATATGTGCTAATATCAGCATACTTCAACTAGAATCGTTTAAAGAAAGGGTGTACATCAGGGATGCGTCTTGAGAAGAACCCTCAAGAGGATTTTCTTCATCTTTAGAGGTCGTACGCGTGGGGGGTGAGCGGAAGAAGGGTAGAGAAGCAGCTGCACACCCCCCCCTCCTGTTAAATGAAGGCCTAATGTATTGTGGAGTTGAATGACTCTTTCTCCAAAAAGAAATTAGTATTGTTTACATTCCCACCTTACCCTTTCTTTAGCAAGCTCGAGGTGGCATCTGTTGTTTTATCTCTACAGCCTTGTTATGCAGGTTACACTGGAAGATAACAACTGACCAAAAGTCACCCAGTTGGCTGAGGGGGGATTTGAGATCTCAGGGTCACCCCAAGTCCAAGCCTGACACCTCACTATCATATCCCACTGGGTTTTGATGTTTTGGGGTGTTAAACTTTTGTCTATGTATAATATCTTGAGCTGAGATTTATGGGGCTGTTAAGTGAGGCAGTTGGTATGTTCTTTGGTCAGGCTTGACTGCCCTTTGTTGTGTATCTAGATGGGCCGCAAGATGGCAGAGCTTCCTGTAGATCCTTTGCTGTCCAAGATGATTCTGGCTTCAGAACAGTGAGTCCTTCTCAGCCGCCTTTAGTCTCTTTGCAGCCGATGCTACATGATTCCTCTCGTTCATATGTCTTGTGACCCTCATACATCTCTCAGTTCCTGGCCTCCGATCTGGCTCCCTTTCATAATCTTCCCAGGAAATTCCAATTTCCTCAAATATCATTGAGCAATTAGAATAAAGATACAACTAGATACAGCCCACTGGTTTTTGGTATTGCCTCGTGAGCAGTATCATATCACTCTTTGCCTTAATTTCCTTCATTTATACCCTGCCTTTCTCCCTAGTGGGGGACCCATAGTGGCTTTCGTCGTTGTCCTCTTCTCCATTTTATCCTCACGGCAACCCTGTGGGGTAGGCTAGGCTGGGACGGTGTGACTGGCCCAAGGCCACCCAGCAAGCTTCCATGGCAGAGTTGGGATTCATATCTGGGTCTTCCAGATTGACACTGTAATCATACACTGTTGCCTTGCACGAAACGAAAAGTTTTCCCACATTTCTCTCCATTTGGCCTTCCAAAGGGGTGAAATTGCTCCTTGTTGCTGTTCTGCAGTCATGGAGGAAAAGGGTCAGTTTTCATCCTTTTGTTCCTGTGTTCTCCAGCCATTCGGCCCACATGGCTGGTCCTCTATATGGATCCCTTGACCCCAGGGGGAAAAAATCTTTCCAGGGGTCAAAAGGGGCTGCAGGAATGGAGAGGAATGCTGGAAAACTTCAGTGCATGGAATGGTTGGATGCATGCCAGAATTTATAGGCTTAGAAATTTAAGTTTTTACAGAAAACTCAGCCCTTCCTGAATGATAAAAATCCTCCCAGTCATCTTTTATCTTGCTTTGGATTGGCTGCCTTTCTGTGGCTTTCTTCTTGCCCCCCCCCCCCCCCCCCCCCCCGAATTCGCCTTCTGGGTGGATTCAAGCTGGCTCTGGCACTATGGGTTGGTGGGGGACTTATCAGGAGGAGATCCGTCAACAAGTGCAATTTGAAAGTTAATTTGTTCTCCCAAGCTGACCCAACACGTTTTGAGCATATTGCTGATACTTTACTGCAGTGCCTTCACAAAAGGTGGATGTTTTGTTTTTTCTGTCCTAGCCTTGGTAAAAAAGAAAAGAAAAAAAAAGTAAGCTTAAAAAACAAAAAACAGTTGGCTCAGTTTAGGGAATACGTTTTGTGCACCAATCCAGATTTTTCTCTTCCCCAGGTTCTATTTTTCCTTTTTCTTTTCGAGTTTCTTTTGTTCCCTGATTGGCTACAGCATTGCCAGACCCCTAACACGGCTCCATTGCTCCACTCTGGTGACTGTCCAGGTACAAGTGCTCCGAGCAGGTCCTCACCATTGCTGCCATGCTGTCGGTCAACAACGCCATCTTCTACCGGCCCAAGGACAAAGTGGTCCATGCTGACAACGCCCGCATGAACTTCTTCCTGCCTGGCGGGGATCACCTGGTGCTTCTCAATGTTTACAACCAGGTCTGGCGAAGCCGATAGGCTTTAAAAGGGGAGGGAGGGGAGAGGTGCGGAGTCCCTCAGGCATCGATCGCAGTTCAATCCCAGGCTAATTCATGCTGAGTGAGAGGGGTCTGCCTCCAGAGGATGCTTGGTCTAAACTTGAGTTTAGATTATCGTGGAGTGGCGTGGGTGTTCTGCATCATTAAAAGTGTAGATTAGATGCTTGGCTGGATTAGTGAAGGAGAGAATTTAATCACTGAGGGAGGATGGTCTGCATGGTCTCTGAACGTCATGTTGGTTGTACATCCAAGTCTGTCTGTTGCCAGAGGTTGTGTCTGTGTGCTCCTTTGGTAGAAAGAGCTTAAGGAGGATCCCCGTTTCTGTGCGTGATGAGTCTTGCGAGGCTTTCTTATTGGGGGGGAACTGGTTTAGCGCTTTAAGGCTTCAAGGAAGCAGAGGACGCAAGTGTTTCTTTTTTTCTTTTTTTTTAAACCCCCGAAGGGATATTTTTTTATTTTGCATTAGCTACAAACTACAAAGAAAATTAGGGAGGGAAACTACAACTAGGGATAAAGGAAAGATAACCACACTAAACTAAAAACCCAAGAGGAGGAGATCTTATCTCTGTTAGTGTAAATGTTAGTACTACAAGTGTTAGTATCACGATATACTTGTAGAGTTCCTGTTTATCTTCCATGATTATATGATACTATGTTAATTGTTATGAGAAAACTTTCTGATCATCTTCGTGTTCTTCGCTTCAAAAGGCCAATTTCCGACTCCTTCTGCCTTTACTTCGGCTTTCTGTCTCTAAAATCGTAGACAACTTTGGCAGGTCCTGCACCTGTTTCTGTAGCAGAGTCTTTTTCCGTTCCAGAAGTAGCAGAGTCACTATATTTCATTTCTTCCTCCTTAGACTCTTCCTCTGTTCCAAGCTGACGCCGCAAAAAGCCTTGAAAATGGAGTCTATATTCTCTTTTTTGTCGTTAATCTTAAGGATGACACCTTCCAGGATCGCCCACCTGTACGCTATTCCATTAGTTTGAAGAAAGGCAATCAAATCTTTATAATTTTTCCTCTTTTGCCGAATTTCCAATGGAATGTCTTTTAAAGTCTTGATAATTGCATTTCCCATTTTCAGTGGAGTTGCTGATGTTGCTTTTAAAATAGCATCTCTAGTCTGTCTTCTTGAGAATCTGACCACTGTTTCTCCAGGTAGGCCATTTTTTATATATATAGTTGGAGGTATGCCCTATTCATCCACTGTGAAGCCTATCACAGGAGCGATGATCTCTCTAAGCAACTTCCTCAGGTCCTCTTTCGCTGCTTCAGGAACTCCCTGGAACCTGAGAATCATGATGGCTTTTTCCATCTGTAATTGCAGTACATTATTTTCTTGGAAATTCTGCTTTATTTCCACTTCTCCCAGTCTTTTCTTCAACTTCTTATTTGTGGTGTCCATCTCCTTGATTTTCTCATTAGCCTGCTCCACTTTCTTTTCCGTTTCATTCAGCTGGAGCTGTTGAGATGCAAAGTTCTTATTCATCACAGTCAGTTGCTGGTTAATACCATCGAGTTGCTCCATCACCGGCTTGAGCATATCCGCTAGTAATTTAATGACGTCTGCCCCCTCTTTCGGTTTGGGACTCTGACTGCCTGGCGGTTTCGTTTTCAACTTTGCACGCTGGGCCGCCATTTTTACAATTTGTTTACACTTCCTACCACTTCTTCCCGACTCGAGAAATCAAGTAAGTCTCTCACAACACACACGCCGCTTTCCTCCCCTCTCCCCCTTCGCGTCGTTTATCGGTTAGTTCGCATAAGAGGCGTCCCTCTTTGCATCCGTTTCTTCCCACACCGGGGGGGGGGGTTTCCACTTTTTTAATAGTCCGTTTTATTCAGAACTCACGTTCATTGTCGGTCAGATTCTCTGACCACGCTGCATTTTGACGATATTCCGCTCGATCTCTGGTGCTTGTTCCGGTCAAACCAGCTTGTGCCTGAAGGCCACAAAGCGACTGGACCATCAGGACGGAGGGGAGCCTTGATTCTCCGGCATTATGCATTGAAGAGGCTACCCCTCAAAAGCCCTCTGGCCTGGAGCCTATCGCAAAGGCCCCGTGGGGGTGTCACTTGAGGTGGCACCCCTCTAGGCCGCTGGTGTGCAATTCGCCCTCCCACGGTTCGGGGAGAGCGGCCGCCATCGCTGCTTCATAAACCGGAAGTCGACGCAAGTGTTTCTTGAAGAGGTACCAGCTCTGTTCTCTACCCCAGGGGGACTGGTTGGGTTGAGATCACCCAGTGAGCTTTATAATACAGGAGAAATTTGAACCTAGTTCAACACTCTGATCACAACACCCCACGGAGATCAGGGCCCAGGTCAAGAGGCTTTTCATTTTTGGAATGAGCCATTTCTTGTCAAGTCACAGGATCAATGAGGCATTAAAAATTAAGTACTAAAGTTGCTCCAAGTCCTGACTAGATTTGGAGGAGCTGGGTGGTTTTTGTGCTCTCAGGAGGCATCCGGAGACGGGCATGCCCTTAATTAACTGATTGCAGAGTTGGCAGTGGCATAGACGGACAGGCAGTTGGTGTGTGGTCTTGCTCAAGTCTATAGTTGGATCCGTGGCTGGGCATGGTGCCCCAGGTGGTAGGAAATGGCTGGCCCCTGGCCTGAACCTGTCTTTTACCTTTCTTTCCTTTTTTTTGCAGTGGGTGGAGAGTGGTTACTCCATGCAGTGGTGCTACGAGAACTTCATCCAGTTCCGCTCTATGAGACGAGCCCGGGATGTGCGAGAACAGCTGGAGGGGCTCATGGAGCGCATTGAGGTGGACATCACCTCCAGCGAGGGGGACTACATCCCTGTCCGCAAGGTACATCATGCACACACAGACAAACACCACTCCTTGTGCACTCTCTAAGTATAGGAATTTACACGGTGGGAAGATACAGCCAGGTTTGTACGTTCTGCACATCCCACTTGTGTAGAATCTGCTACCCAGAAAATCTTGGCTTCTCATACTAGCGGTCACGGAGGGGGGAGCAAAGAGCCTTATGAACATCTGGGTGTTGTGATGAACGCTCAGACTATAGCAAGGGTCGAGGATCCATACTCTGCAAAGAGGAATTGTTTCATTTGTACAAACAAAGGCAAAGCAGTGCTTTAGAGGCTTTTCAGGAGGGCACCGTCTGCTCAAAGATGTGCTTGGCACAGTATCCTCCTATTTTCCCCATAAAGAGGACAGTGTTCAGTGAAACCATTGTGTGTGTGTCCCCGTCCCCAATTCACAGACGCTGTGTTTTCCAAGGGAGTTTGGGGTTGGGATCCTCTATCGGATGGATAGGAAGTCTGGGAGGAAAACAAGTAGTTCATGCTCTGGCGACGTTCGCAGGAGTGATCATGTGCTGCTCTTGAAAGACAAGCCAGCTCTTCTGCTCCCTTCTCACTCCTCAGGGGGGGTATATTGAGTGTTTCCATGCTGCCTCAATTCACTGCCTGGTGAACTGCCTTCTTTGCTCTTCTCCTGCATTAACCCTTTTTTGGACCACCACCACCCACTTAACTGGTAGAGCCGGAGAACTGGGACTCCAGTCCTTTGTTCATCTGGAGCCTTGTGCTGGCCTCGCCTCCTCCCCATTTTTCCCACTGAGCTCTAGTGGGAACAAACCGCTTACCTTTTGCACCACTCCCTTACTTCTCTTGTTGGGAGTGTGGTGGAGAGTAGGGTATTTGGGGGAGGACAGAAAGCGGACTTCTAACATTCAAGCGATACAAGATTTAGAAAAGAACCATGGACCCACTCCGGATTACTTCTAGGCAGGAGGACTGAGCAAAAAGTGGGAAATGAAATAGCAAGCCACAATCTGTCTCGCCCCGCCTAAACTTATCCCTAAGTGGTGTAGTTAAAAGAAGAGATGCTTAATCCTTGGGAGGTACGGGCCCCCAGAGAAGTTCCTTTACCTTGAGTTTGGGGTTTGTGTTTCTTCCCATGATGTGGCTGTAAATGCTCAAAATGGAACGCAAGGGAGACTCGCATCTCATGGCAGAGATGTGAGTGATGCAAGAGAGCCTTGGAAGAGAAGGAGAGTTTCCCTTTCCTGTCCAGGGAATTAACGTTATGTCCCTGTCTCCAGTGGGGATAACCATTCTTGTTTGACAGGAAGGTGACCGAGATCTCCTTTGGTCTCCCTCCCTCTCTGGGATGGATGGGTGTGATTTCTCCCCTCTAAAACAGGCAGAGCCTCTGTACATGTGTATTGGCTTGATTGTCATTAACTGAGAGTCAGTTTGTAGCCTGTTAGTTTGTTCCTGATGTCTTAGTAGCCTGGAGAGATGGACCTTACTTTCTTACACTAAGCATGCACAGTAGGCCAAGTACAGTGAAGTTGAAGAGAAAATTGTGGGACGAAGGGCCATTATCCACAGCAGTATCAAGACTTCAGTAAGTTGAAGTCACTGTCAGGTGGGAAGGGTCCCTTCTCCCCCCCCCCCCCCCCACAGCTGTTCCCTGCTTACTACTGGTCACATAACCACAATTTGTATGCCATTACATTATTTCCTACAGCTTCCTCTCCTTTTCTGCTTTCTGTTACTGTGCCCTTGCCAGAGAATTTCTCATTACATCTTTGAAAAGCCTGAAAATGGAAGTTAAAAACAAATTAATTTATTTTGATGGTCCCTTGCCATAGCCAGGGCTGTATTTCTCTCCCCCCCGCTTCTGTGTCCAGTTGGTGTGCTGAGAAAATTCTGCAAGCGGCATACATTATGAACAATTTGCATGCTCTTATTTCGCATAATTTATTCTTACTCCTTGCATAATTGTGGAATGACGTAGGGCACAGAAGCCTCATTGATGGCTACTAGAAATCTTATTCCTCTGACTTCTTGCCAGGCATTTTCTATATAGCTTCACAGATGTAAGAAAACTTGCTGTTTTCTTTCTTTTAAAAAAAGATTTTCAGGAAGCTGATTTCTGCACCTCCTATTGCGTTCTCTGTGCCTGCAGAAAACCGGATAGATTTTTTTGTTTGTGGGGCCTGGTACCCCTTTTCTAATGTTCAGTGGAGAGACATTCTGTAGAAAAGTTTATTATTGCCACACTCTCCCATTCATGTACTATAAAAACAAGAGCACTAGCCCCAAAACCCTCCCTCTGCTTCATTGTGACCATGAGAAATCTAGTGAGGTCTCACCCCACAGCACCACCACCTTGGCATTTTGAATACTTTGCCCAATGGTGGTGCCAGGCAGAGACAGGTATTTCGAGAGGAGGCAGCCAGAGTGGTTTCAGATCTCTCTTCATTCTCAGTACTTTTGCCACTTCCTTTCTCTTTCCCCTCAGGCCATCACCGCTGGCTTCTTTTATCACACGTCCCGCCTCACCCGCAGCGGTTACAAGACGGTCAAGCACCAGCAGACAGTGTTCGTCCATCCCAACAGCTCCCTGTTTGAAGAGCAACCACGCTGGCTCATCTACCATGAGTTGGTCTTCACCACTAAAGAGTTCATGAGACAGGTAGGTCTCGTGGTCATGGCACAGATAATTGCTGATCAGGACAACAAAGCCTTTTGTTTCACAAGGTGGCGGTTGGCAAGTATAGCAGACAGTGCATGATAAAGCTACCATGGGGGGAACGCAACAGTTTCAGGTGCGTTGAGTAGTGTTCAGGAATGCTGGGATAGGAGCTTAATGGGGTAGTCCAGGTGATTCCACTGTGCTGCCTTCCCTCTCATTGACAGTGAGGGACCCTGCTGGAACACCCATGTCTTGCATGCAGGAGGTCCCGGCTTCCATTCCTGGCACCTTCAAGTCTTGCGTTTCAGGGCTGGGAAGAGCTTCCGCATGAGTCTTTGGAGAACTGCTGGCAGTCAGTATAGACAGTATTTTGCTTGATGGACCACTGGTCTGAGGCAAGCTTCACATGTACAGAAACCACCATCATTTCATTGTCTTAGTGCAGCAGGGTCAGAGATTGTCAAAAGGCACACACGGCTTGAAGAAGAGCCACTGCCAGTCTGAGTAGAGGACCAGCGGTGTGACTCTGAATAAGGCAGGGTCATCAGTGTTCCCTCTAAGCTGAGTTAGTGTGAGCTAGCTCACGGGTTTTTTAGCCTCCGGCTCACACATTTTTGTCTTACCTCAGGAAGGATGGCTCCAGAGCAAACTAATTTATGCAGTAGCCAAATCGCTGGCTCACAGCTTTAATGCCAGTAGCTCACAAAGTAGAATTTTCGCTCACAAGACTCCACTTGTTAGAGGGAGCATTCCATGTTTCCATTTACTGGCCAGCTACGTGCTTGTTACGTCTCTGGGCTCTGTCCTTTTAACTCTTTCGAAAAGCACTTGTTTCCTCCCTCTGCTATGTCTGCTACCTGTGAGGTCCCTTTTTGTACAGTGGGGGGAGGGGGAGCACTCTCAAGTGAAGGGAAGGAGAAAGGAACTGGTGATGGAAAAATCTGACTGGCCAGAGTGCAGGATAACATTCCCCCCCCCCGGTCTTGTTTCCTCGAAGGTAATCGAGATTGACAGCACGTGGCTGCTGGAAGTAGCCCCTCACTACTACAAGGCCAAGGAACTCGAGGATGCATCCACCAAGAAGCTGCCCAAGAAAGTAGGGAAGACACGAGAGGAGCTGGGCTGAAACAGGAACCTACAACCACACTTCCCATTTACCCTGTGTTGCAATGATTCATCCACCCAGGGACTACTAATTTTTGATACTGCTGTATAGTTTTCTCTTGTCACAGGCAGAGAATAAACATCTTGGTGTTTGTTTTTTTACAGTCTTGGGTCCCTTGCTTTTCTTCCTGGTCAAAAATCTGACAGTCCGGGGGGAGGGGGGGAGACTCTCTTTGAACTGTTCCATCCCTCTGGAATTTGTTTGGCTTTCCTTGGGTAGTTTGAGACATGGTGTTTCCAGCTCTAGCCAATGTCTGTCAGGGCTCTCTGATGCCCGAGTCAAAGTCAGTGTTGTGAGAGTCTATTGTAGGGTGTTATGGAACAATACCTAAGACACAAACCTGTGTGCCAGGGGCAACTGCCCTGCACTCTTGGTTTAACATAGTTCTCTTGGAGAGCAGCTCCCACACTGTTGGCAGGCTGGGGTTAGTTGCCGCCAAGTTGTAGTTGACTTTGAGACCTTATAACATTTTCAAGGCAAGAGATAAGCAGAGGCAGTATGGACCATTTAATAAAATAGGGTGGTTCCAGGTATACCACCGCAGTCCCAGTTGGGGGGGGGGGCTCTTCTTGTCACCGAC
>NW_015167086.1:125403-160086 GCF_001447785.1 Gekko japonicus
ACGACACCAAACAATGCACACAGGACAATCCCTCCTGTTCTTGGCAAAAAAAAAACACAAAACCTGCCAATACTTGGGGCACTACTGCATATTACACCTTCTTTACAGAAGCAGTTGCCACTTCAAAGGATTGTTTGCACTGCCCCCAAAGGGCAAAAGGTTTGGCCAGACAGGGACTCGGCTGTTTGCTCAGCACTAGTTCAAAGTTCACCGTTCTCCTTGTGAAGCCTGCGGCCTGATCTCTGCTCTTGACGGAGCCATTCCAACCAGCCAGACTCTCTTTAACATAAACCTTTATTATATACAGATTAAATTACAATCATCTTTACAGCACTTGCTGGGTGGGATTTAACAGCAGCAACAAGAGGCCAGGCCCACCCTCCCTGTGCAGAGGCAACACGGATGCACAATGAGCCGCTAGCGACAAGCCTCACCCTGCGGTGGGGCAGGCGCACTAAAAAGGAACACGAGACGCACGCTCGGCCTCAGCTGTTCTGGCAGTCTACCGGAAGGCCCTGCTGCTTGCCAGCCAGAGCCATGAAGAAGAGCTGCAGGGAGGGTCTCTGGTCAGAGAGCCCCAGGCCCAGCAAGGAGGCGACCAGGAGCCTTTTCACCTTGGTCAGGGGAGGCTGGGATGGCATCAGCTGCAAGGAAGGAAATGGGCGAGGTCAGTCTGGCAGCGGCCGTAAAAGGAGTTCCTTTCCAGGTGCAAGTCAAGCCCTGGGTGGGGGAGGGGATCCCGACGGAAACTCACCTTGCTGACCCTATGACATTTAATTAATCCTTGGGAATCTAGGAAGAAAGTGGAATAGGCATCATAGGTCCTAGAAGGGGAATAAAAAAATAATAATAAGGCTCATTTTAAGTGACTTATTACATGCTAAATGTTTTTAGCGTCTTGCTAGTGCATCGTGAGGATCCGGATATTTTGTCTTTACTAAAACTACCTGTGCCTCCTTACGAAGCATTTGAATGGCCTGGTCTTTCCCAAGAAGCAGCTGGTGCCACCAAGTCACAATCAGCTCATGGCAACCCCATCCCCAGGGCAAGAGAGGAGCCGGGGTGGTTTGCCATTGTCTTCCTCGGTGGCCTTCCAGCCTAGCACCCAAACTCTGGCGTGCTCTGGCTAAGATCTTTCCCAAGGCAAAGATATTGTTAAAAAGGAACAACGCGTTTGTACACTCTTAATATACGCCCTGAGCAAACTTATTTATTTATTATTTATTGATCTGATTTCTACCCCACCCTCCCCGTTTTACAGCAGGCTCAGGGCGGCTTACAATGATAAATACGGTACAGTTAAAATCACATAAAATCATCTAAAAACAATTCAACAGTAAACAATCACAATTTATCAAGTGCTGCTGCATAATAAATAATTGTTATAAGATGGCGTTCTTAAGAGTGTACACAGATCTCACCATGATTCTGCTCAAGATCTTCCTAACAAACAGGTGGTGCAGGCTATGTGTCGAGAACCAAGGGCCAGGGCTATAATTGAAGCTGTTAACATGGTGGTGGCTCCTAATTTAAGGCCTGGTGGAAGAGCTCCATCTTGCAGGCCCAGCTCTTCCACCAGGCCTTGTAGAAGATCCCGCAGGGCCCTGATCTCCGGGACCTCATTCCACCAGTACGGAGCCACCACTGAAAAGGCCCTGGTCCTGGTAATAGCAAGCCTGGTGTCTTTGGAACCCGGGAGGGTCAGTCTGTTTTGTGACACCAACCGTAGTGCTGTCCGGGGTAGATATGGGGAAAGGTGGTCCCTCAGGATACTATTTAAAAAAACAAAAACAAAACTCAACCTGCGAAATGTAAGCCAGTTTTGTTTATGTTTCTTAATGGGAATTGTTTTTATTGTAATATAATAGAGATTCCCAGGATGGTAAAAAAAAAACCCCATACAAACCCAGATCTAGCTCAGTGTTAATCCCCTTCACAAGATAACCCCAAATAAAGTTCTGCCATGCCTCCAGGAGACCAAGCCTTGCCTCAAGAGGAGCACAGTGTTTGCACTGCCCTAACCGAGGAGAGAACACACATGGACTCTGCTCAAAGACAAAACGGCAGCTCACAGGGGGGAAGCCTCACCTGTACAGCTCGGCCTTGTCCCTCTTGTAGAAGCGGAGCAGGAGGACGTGGAAAGGCAGCCCCGTAACACGCCACCGGGCTTGGATGCTCCAGTTCTCAGAGTGCTGCGTCACCTTCAGCACTTCCATGCGCAAGTCGGCAAAGTAGTTCCAGGCCATGAAACGGCATAAGGTCAGTGCCAGCTGGTACATGACTCGGCCACTGGTGACGGAAGTGGGGAAAATGAAATTATCAAATCAAGAGAGGAGGTTTTCGCATGCCATCAATAACAAAGGACTCTTTCTCCTATATAGCCTCACACTGTAGATGTATGACAATCCCATCATTATTTTCCTAATTTTGTGCTATACACAGATATCTTCCATCAGCATTTCTTCCTTCCCTATCATTTTCTTAGGAAAGACATGTGTGGTTTTTACCATACTGTACCAAGGGAGGTAAGTGAATCATACCTCCCTCTCACAGTGAAAGACTGCAAATCTTTCTCCCTTTCTCTGCAAACGATCGGTCAGACCACAACAAATGTACAGATCAATGCTCCCTCTAAGCTATAGAATCCTGTGAGCAAAAATTCTACTTTTTGAGCAACCGGCATTAAAGTTGTGAGCAGGTGATTTGGCTGCTGCATAAATTAGATTTGGTGTGGAGCCGTCCTTCCTGAGCCAAGACAAAAAACGTGTGAGCTGGAGGCTAAAAAACTGTGAGCTAGATCACACTAACTCAGCTTAGAGGGAACACTGGTACAGATACCTCTTTAATTTTCTTTGAAAAAAGAATGCAGTCCACTAACATCTATAAAAGTTTACATGAGCATTTCCCCAGCCTCCCCTCTCTTAAACTAAACAGTCTCAGTTAGAGGGTTGGCTCACACATGCATGTTCAGCATCGATTGCAACACTCCTGCATGTGGAGCACTATGTCATAGTTGCGAGTACCACAAGCACGGCATGTCACCCTCCAGAAACTACTTTGCAGGGGAGGCAGTGGATGATGTGCGTACATGCACAAAAGTAAAGAGCCACAACAGTGTGTGAACCTGTTAGACAAATGAGGGGTCCCAGGCAATCAAAGGGCTTTCCAGGCTAGCAGCAACCCAAACCTGGTATCGGCATTAAGTGTACCAACCAACACCCCAGTGTGTGAGAGCTAGGGTTGCCAGCCAAGCACTGGCAACTGGTAGAAGGGGCAGGGACGATTACATTGGCATCGCACCACTGCCATTTCCAGCGCGAATCTGCAACTGTGTTGGGATAAGCATTATCCTGACACGGGGGCCACTTTGCGGCTCACACTAGAAGCAGCATTGTGGCATGCTGGTCCCCCCCCCCCAGTTTTGCTCATCCTACTCCACTGAGCAGCAGCAGGATCTGGGGAGGGGGTCTCCTGCCAGAGAGGACGACCTGGCCACCCTAGTCAGACCACAGGCATGAAGGGATGAGCCACTCACCTGCCTCTTCCAACATACTCAGATGGTGTGAATGAAAACACCAGATCGATATGCTGCATTCAAATAAGGAAATTCGTGGCTGAGATGACCTCTGAAAGCCAGATCCCCACCATGGCCTTTGAAAGCCAGATGAAAGGATGGCCGCTAAAAGGCCCCTTGAGTCATTAGATGGCCACAGGCATGCAAGAAAACCAACCACTGGCTGACTGGGGACCAGATCTGGGCTATAGGGTGGCAGCTGCACACAGTGACAGGCTTAAAGGAATCAATGTGCCAGTTTTCTTGACTGTACCCTAGGCTGTCCCCAGCACTGACCGCGTTTTCAGGTGCAGAATCTCGTTGTCAAACTCCACATCCTGGGAGTAGATTCCATAGTCGTGGGTCTTCAAAAATAAGCTTGGTAACTGGAAGAACAAGGAGCGAAAGAAGGGTGAAGCCCTCCCTGCCCAACTACCGGCTCTCTGTATAATCTCGGCAAAGTCTCTTAGCCTCCCTCGGCCTCAGTTTTCGCATCCGTTGTGCAGCCAGCAATTCTCCTTTCTGCCATTCGGAGAGCAGGCTAGTTGACCTGTGAGTCACTCAGCAGAGCGGAAACGAGTTCCTGGAAAGCTCAAATTCAAAACCTCACTTTTGTACGTGGAAATCCCAGCTCTGGCACTTGGACTTCATTTCAAGTGTCAGGTGCAAGCATGTGCCCTGCTGTCACCATTCAAGAGACTGGGGTGGGAATTACAGGGCTCTTTTTGTAGAAAAAGCCCAGCGGGAACTCATTAGCATAACAGGCCACACCCAACAACAGGAACTCATTAGCATATTGGGCCACACCCCTGACAGCACAGCTCATTAGCACATTAGGCCACACCCCTATGTTACCAGAAATGTGGTCATCCAGCCACACCCACCTTTTGCATGTTATTCTGTTTACCTTGTTTGTTGTCAAAACCCAGGACTTTTTTTGTAGCAGGAACTCCTTTGCATGTTAGGCCACACACCCCTAATGTAGCCAATCCTAATGAGTTCCTGCTGTTGGGTGTGGCCTATTATACTAATGAGTTCCTGCTGGGCGTGGCCAACTCGGGAGCTAGCCGGAACTCCGTTCCTGTGCGTTCCTGCCCAAAAATAGCCCTGGAATTCAGAAATCCCAGTGAGCATGCCCGAGTGGTTCTGCGTATATAATGGGCCAGACACTGCCCCCGAAGGGCCCTAACCCTTGCGAGTGATTTGGGGGGGGGGGGAGGTGGATCCAAGTGTGCATACAGAATCCGTTCACACTGTTCTTTGGATCCCAGCCTTCAGCCTCAACTCCCTCACCAAAAAGGGGGAGAGGGCTTTTTAGAAACTCCATATATTTGTTTCTCCAAACTATGAGAGCTCATACTTATCTGCAGGCTTTTCAAACACATGTGGCAAACTGGGACCAAGGTGCCTTCCAGCCCTACACACCTGCCAAGAAACAAACCACTCTACGCCCCAAGCAACATGAGATCCCCCCTTGACCTACCTCGCTCCGTAATTTCTGGTGCATGACTGCGAGATGCTCCTCCATGCTGGAATCGTCACTCCCCGAGGAACTGGCTGGGGATGGGCTCCCCGTCGTGGCCCTGAAGGGTGTGAGTGGGCCCAGTGCTACCTCGGGAGCCTGGTAGGGTGAGCGGCACTGCCAGCCATGGAACAGGCTGTGCAAAGAGTCTAAAGAGGCACCATCCAGCCCTTCGCCGTCCCTGACCACGATGTCATCTTCTTGCCTCCCGCTCACCAACGTGACGGCACCCCCCATGCCTTCGGGAGGAGAGAGCACAGCGGGGCGGAAAAAGGCCCTGGTCTCCAGGCTGGGCTGGTGCGTCGGCGAACAAAGTCTAGTCTTTGACTCACTCCCATCGATCACAGCAAAGCTGCCGTGTGTAGGGCTGAGCAGAGCTGGGAGGGTGGTGGAGGCTTCCAATGGCCTCCTGGTGAAAGAGTGGAATGTCGGCCCTACGGAGGCCACAGGGACAAGCCCTGGCGGTAGCTTATCCCAAGAAGCATCTAGGTCCTAGAATGAAAACAAAAGAAGAGTTGGATTTATAACCCACCCTTCAGTTGGGAGTCTCGAAGCGGCTTACAATCTCCTACCCTTCCTCTCCCCACAACAGAAACCTTGTGAGGTCGGTGGGGCTGAGAGAGCTCTGAGAGAACTGTTCTTAAGAGAACTGTGACTGGCCCAAGGTCACCCAGCTGGCTGCATGTGGAGGAGTGGGGAATCAAACCCGGTTCTTCCAGATTAAAGTCCGCAGCTCTTAACCACTGCACCAAACTGGCTCTCTCCAAACTGTTACGGGGAGTTGGCTTTGAGGATAACGACAACTAGCTTGCCACGTGGAGCTCTGATCTGCTTTGGCTCTACTGAGAGGAACACACACCCCAGTCTTGTCCTGGGCCATCCAATCTGGCCTTCGTAGAGGAAAAGGATGGTTGCTTCATCTGTACAGAAGGGAAGGGGAAGCCATTACTGGCCAGGAGTCTCAGGGTCACTGGGAGCTTACACCTTCTCCCCTCCAGAAGAGCACCAGGGGACATAGAAGCCCTAGCCCTGTATCAGAGGACCAGCGGACTCAGAGGATCTTATTCCCTCCCTCCTCTCCCCACAATGAGGACACCACACTAGCCCTGGCTTTTTGTTTAAGCCCAGTAAACTACATAATACTTTTGTCCTCTGCAGCATGAAGCACTCCATGAACAGCTGCTGCAAATGTAGCAGCAAAGGCAGCTCGCTGTATCTGGGCCAGAACCTGGTACTCTGAAGCGATCACCTTTCCGGCTCACAAGAATGCTCAAAACAAAGCTTGAAAATATGTGGATGTTCAGGGAAAGTGAGCAGACAGTGAAAGGCACCTGGGCAGCTCCTGAGGCTTTAGGGCCATATTTATTTATTTATTTATTCAATTTTTATTCCACTTTCCCTGCAAGCGGGGTCAGGGCGGGTTACAACACAGAATATACCGAACAGAGAATAAAACAGGTCTAAAAGCCCTAGCACGACTATTCTAAATTCCAACTATACAAAGCTCTCTGTCCTTTCCCATGTTTCTATTGTCACACACACACCCGTTGGAATGAAAGCAAGTCCAAGGAATGGGGCAAGCAAATATACACAAACTAACCTTCCTGGTGGTCAGAATTAAAGATACTCAAGATTTTGTGTGGACTCTGAGAAGCTCCACTTTATTTTTCAGTTCTTGCCACTTGCCACCTCCTAGCTTCCTGTGTAGCACTAACTCCTGTTGTTATGGGGAGGGTTTACAAGTCCAGTGGCAAAGTACAGGCCTCGCACACAGAAGATCCCTGCTGTAATCCTCACCACCTCCAGCTAAGGGGCCTCAAGCATGCAGAATTGAGAGAACACATAACTGTTGGGGGTTTTGGAGAAAAATAAAACTTGGTTTTCAGCAGAGATAAAATAGCTTAGCAATACCAGAGTAAAATAATTCAGACTCAGAGTCCATGTGTGTTTAAAATAGAAAGTTTTTAGGAGGAGGAGGAGGAGGAGATTGGATTTATACCCCGCCCTTCACTTGGAGTCTCAGAGCGGCTTACAAACTCCTTTCCCTTCCCCTCCCCACAACAGACACCCTGTGAGGTGGGTGAGGCTGAGAGAACTCTGACACAAACTGCTCTTTTTCAAGGACAGCTCTTATCAGAACCACGGCTTGCCCAAGGTCATCCAGCAGGTGCAAGTGGAGGAGTGGGGAATCAAACCCGGTTCTCCCAGATTAGAGTCTGCGTTCTTAACCACTACACCAAACTGGCTCTCTTTTACTACATTCTAGCATAGGGAAGGGTAACTGGGATGAAAATAACAACAGAGCTAAGTTCCCTACATCTTTACACTACAACGACAAAACTAGAAGAAGAGGTAATGGCTGCTCTTCTCGCTGCTTCAGAACTCCAAACAAAGAGAGGAAGAGAAGCCATAAAATGCAAAAACACTTTGACACTTTGCTTCCAATGAAACTCCTAGATCAGGGATGATTTTCCCGGGCTTGTAGTTCTAAACTAGCATTGGCTACATAAAACATGTGATTTCCTGTGAGCAACATAAACAAACATTTAACCCCTTATATACTGAGTGTTTTTAACATGTAATACCCAACAATAACATGATGGTGGAATGGACATACCACTGGTGAAAGAAATGTAAGAACAGAAGATCGCCGGTGGTCTATCTAGGCCAGTATCCTGTCTCACACAGCAGCCTACCAGTTGTCCTGGAAGACCAACAGGGTAGGAGGTGAAAGCCTTTCCCCAACGTTGCCATCTAAGCACTGGTATTCACAGGTTTATGTCTCTGGATGTGGAGGCTCCCCTCAGTGACCATGGCCACTAGCCATTCGTGGACCTCTCCTCCAGGAATCTGCCTAATCCCCTTTTGAAGCAACTTGTTCGCGTGGCCTTCCTATATGCCCACTGACAGTGCATTCCCACAATTTAATCACTCACTGAGTAACACAATCGTTCCTTAATGTCCATCCTGAGTGTGTTGACCACCGCTTCATTTCAAAGACTCTGGCCTAGAATCTCCCTTCGTCGTGCACCCCACAAACAGAAAACTAGCACTTCTGTGCATGTCGAGCTGGCTTTGTTTGGGGTGGGGGCTGTTAAACGTCTAGATATCTTCCCAACCTCTAGAGATCTTTCCAAGAGGCGCAGTGCATTCCACCACCTCAACACTCCCAACAACGCATTCTCTTGCACGTGTGAACGACTACAGGTTTTCTTGCTCCACCACGTGTCTCCTTGCCCCATGCAGCCTCCCCCTTCCTTATCTCCCACATCAGACACTCTGACAGCCAGGACACCTGGCCACGCCCACCAGACCGCTTCGCCCCCCCCGGTCACCCCGCCGGTCACGCCGTCATCCTCCCACTCACCCGCGGCCGCGCCCGGTAACAGCATCTAGTCGAGTCGCCTTGCGCCCAGCGGCGCCTTCCGGTGTTGCCCTCCCAACCCCAGGAGCACCGGGGCCCAAGGCGTCCAGCGACTGCCCGGCTCCGCTGATACATGGCGGGGGGCACGGGGCAGGCGGCTCCCCCACCCCCTCCGGCAAGCGCAGCCCACCCTCCGCCGCGCTCGCCTCAGAATCCGCCCGCTTCACCCGGCGAAGCCACGGCGCCTGCGCGAACTAACTGTCCAGTCGGAGCAAGCGCGTTGCTGTAGTCTCCTTGGGTGAAGGAGGGACGAGTGCGCATGCGGCCTGAAGATGCCTGGGTTCGGACTTACATAAACAGGCATGAGAGCCCGACTTTTTTTTTTTTGGCTTCCGCGCTTGTATAAAGAGGAAAGGCGATTGCGTTCCTTAGAAAATCTTCCGGTTCGCAGTTGCAATCGGGACGCTGGCAGGCATTCCTCACCCGCGGAGCAAGCGTGTTTGAATTACGTACGAATTACCAGAGTAATCCCCCCCTCCAATTGTAAATCAGAGGTTTCTTTCATTGTAATGCTTTGAGATACACACGAAGCTATCTTACACTGAATCAGAGCACTGGTTCACCAAGGCCAGTATTGCCTACCCGGACTGGCCGTCTCTCTCCGAAGTCTTTCAGGCACCTACTACCCTGTCCTTTTAACTTGGAGATGCTCGGGATTGAACCTGGCAGCTTCTCCATGCAAAGCACACGATATACCAACTGAGCCACGGGCGGCTGCTTCCCGAGTTTTGCGTTCTGACTGCAAAAGAAGTTCGATAAAGCTGATTGAACCCGGGACCTTCTGCATGCCAAGCCACTGAGCCAGGTCCCGTTTTCAGATACTGTGTGTCCAATTACGACTGGAGATCAGTGTTCCCTCTAAGCGGAGTGTGAGCTAGCTCACAGTTTTTTAGCCTCCGGCTCACACATTTTTATCTTAGCTCAGGAAGGGTGGCTCCAGAGCAAACTAATTTATGCGGTAGCCAAATCGCTCACTCACAACTGTAATGCCAGTAGCTCACAAAGTAGAATCTTTGCTCACAAGACTCCACAGCTTAGAGGGAGATGCGCTTTTTAGGCTTCCCCTGTTGAACGTTTATTTGCAACCTTTCTAAAGCACGCTGGTTTGCTGCCCCTTGTTGCAGGGATTCTTTAAAGGCTCGTGAGGGGCTGCTCTCAAACATATACAAGATTATATTGGGGGGGAAATTAGGGCTGGAGATCTCCCAGAATTACATCATCTCCAGACTACAGCGGTCAGCTCCCCTGGAGAAAATGGTAGCTTCGGTGAGGTGTGTGAAACCAGTGTTATCACATCCCTCCCTAGGCAGCACCCCTGAATCTCCAGGAGTTCTTGATCCTGGAGCTGGCAACCTTAAATGTCAGGTAGTGGGGAAGAAAGCTGGAAACATCATACCTTCAAGGCTATGCAACAGACAGAGAAGTTCCAGCTAGTACAAGCCTGCTTCTCCCCAATAATGGAGATACCCTTTTTGGACAGAGTGAAAGAGCAAAGTGACACCAACCTTGTAGCCCAAGGCTATCACACAGAAGAAAACCAGTGGGACTTACTTGCTCCTGGGGCCTATGATTGCAGAGTAGGACTGCAGTAAAACAGAAGCATTCAGGGAATAGTTTACAGCACCTTGTCTTTATTGCATCTGTTTTCTAATGTTTGCAATCTGCCTTCAGTCTCAGCAAGGAAGTCAAACTATAAATACATTCTTTATTGCATCTGTTTTCTAATGTTTGCAATCTGCTGCCTTCAGTCTCAGGAAGGAAGTCAAACTATAAATACACAAGACAGACCTGGATGCAGGGCTTGGTTTCTAACTGTGGTGGGGTCACAATGATCAAAAGAGATGGGGCTCCTGTTCCCAGGTAATGACTACTGGGGGACGGAAACAATTGGGATTGCCAACCCCCAGGTGGGGCCTGGAGATCTCCCAAAATGACATCATTTCCAGACTACGAAGATCCACTCCGCTGGAGAAAATGGCTGCTTTGGAGGGCGAAATCAGTGACATCACATCCCTCCCTAGACAGCACCCTCTAAATCTCCAGGAATTCCCAAGCCTGGAGTTGGCAAGCCCTGTTTTAAAGGGAAACATGTAGATGTAGGAATGGTCTATAAAGCATATCACCCTTTTCAGATTTCTTATCCCATTTGACCCCATTCTAACCAATACTAAATCCCTCCTCAAATAATAACAGCCATCCCGGGGAGAGGGTGGCAGCTAAGAACAGGACTCTGGTTGAAATAGACTAGGAAGTCAAAGTGGAAAGCAACATTTAGACACACCCTGAGCTCTTATTAAATCACAGAAAAATGTTGGCATACTGAGCAACCTTCAGCATATGGAAGATTGGATCTGTAAGGTGTACAGATGAGAACTAGTTTATAGAGGAAAAGGTATAGAGACAGCACAGCTGATTTTTTTCCATAGACATCATTACATCGAAAAGGTGAAGTAAAAATCTACATTCAAACTAGGTAAGCTAACTGGAATTAAATCCTCTGCTGTACTCCATTCATTCCGATTAATTGAGTCCTGCGATAAGCAACTCCAGAAGTGCTAGATTCATTTTGATCAGGTTAGAACAACTTGATTTATTGCACATGCTATCTGTCCTTTCCGATCTTTTCTTCTTCCCAGTCTTGATATTTGGTTGTTCAGGGCTTTGCTCAACATCTCATATAATTCCCAAAGCACATTCCAATTGAATTGTTCTGACCATGAAGATAACACAAAACTTTAACATTTTGAAATTTCCATATTTTTGTATATCCCAAATTCCTCATCTTAAGGATATCATTTTGTCAAAAATTCCAAAAAGCTTCCTGCTAAACAACAGAGGGGGAAGGAATCATTGGCAACATGCAATTGGCAAATTGCAAAATCAGTGTTGGAATGCCGTGAACTTTAGATGGGTGGTGGTGGTTTGTTTTTTTGTTTTTTTGAGAAAGAAGACTTTTAGTATATGGAATTCAAGTCCATATTTGAAATACAGAGAGCTCAGGTGCATTTTCCTTTCAACACTAACATCAAAAGATGAAGCAAACAGATTTCCTAACTGATCAAAAGAGGGAAATGGGGGAAAATAAATTAGGAGTTACCACGTGATACAGAGGATCAGCAAGACGGATATATTGAATAATATGCTTCTACCTGGTTTGATTCAAGGCAACAGGGAAAGGGGGAGAAGGAAATGGCACAGGAGTTCAGCCTAGTAATGGGTGGGGCTCCAGGTTAAATGGTTTAGTCCAAGCCATTCTGATGGCAAAAAGTCTTGTTAAGGAGAGTCATTGTTCTTCCCTGGACTGATGACTGTTCATTATTGGCTTGGCGCTCTAGCCACGATAACATGCCGTTCCCTGTCACCAAGGTCTGGTATTGCGATGCAGGTACATGTGGCCGATCCTTTTGGCTTCGTAGGGCCCTCCCGCCACTGTCCACATGGGCATGATCTGCTGTGGGCTCCTGACCAGATTGTACCAATTCTGCTTCCGAGAGAGGTGAGCCACACATGGGTCACTTTGACTGGAGGACTGGGTCAGTGCAGCAGCTGAAGCGTCGGGGCTTTTAGTCCGTTCAGGAGCAGCAAGAGTTTGGGGGTCCATCTTGGGGCAAGAGGATTCTTCCGGAGGATGGCCAGCATCTTCCGAATGTCCAAGGGCAGCTGGTTCTAGCTGGTGTGAATGACTGGCAGTGGCGGTGCCTGACCTGCTGGAGAGAAAGACGACATCAGCCAGACAGATCAGGGAGTGTCCAGGGATACCAATGACCAATGCTGGCAAGTATTAGGCTATTTAGAGAGGTTACAGAGAAGTGCCAAGGAGAAAGATGGGCACATTTTAAATAAACGATTTTCCCATCACCCCAGAAATCCTTACACCAGGCCTGTGAAGTAATCCTGTAGTGTTACCACCATACCTTTGGCTGAGGCAGCGGGCAACCTATTAGCTGGCCTCTCTATTGCTCCTGCTACTGTACAAGATCATTTATGGCTTGGCATTTACTCCGGCTTGGCATTTACTCCGGCGGCAGAAATTGAACTAATATATTGCACTGCCCACTTTAGATGTTTTATTGTATCGTTTTATACTGCTATTTGTTATAACCCTTGATTTATTTTGAAGACTGTATTCTGTTGGTTGATGCCAGCCGCCCTGAGCCCACTTCCGGGAAGAGCAGGATATAAATCAAAATAAACAAATAAATAACCAGATTATAACTTTTTTTGGGGGGGGCATAGAGTAGGGGTTCCCAATCTATTTGACCCTGTGGGCACCATTGGGTTTCTGACACAGTGTGGTAGGCACGGCTACAAGATGGCTGCCACAGCTTACTTCGGTCACGCACGGTGAAGACTTTTGTGTTGTGGTAGCAGCTGCTGCCAAAGCAACATTTTTTAAAAATGTGCACAGCCAATCAGAAGCCTTGTTGGTTAAAAGTCCCACCTGGCCCCGCCCACTTTCTAGAAACACCCAATGGGCACCAAGGAAAGTGTCAGCGGGCGCCGTGGTGCCTGCAGGCACCGTGTTGGGGACCCCTCACATGGAGACTAAAAGACAATGGTTGGTCTATGGCCGAAGGGTGATTTGAACAAGGGGGGCATCTACGTCACCACACATTCTTCCATAGTGCACTTGCTCCAGTCTAAACTAAGCCTAGCATTGACTCTGTATAGAATTGCATTATTAACCACTACACCACAGTTGCTGGTACACAATACACTGGATGGCTGAGCTCTGATGTTCCCTGTGGATGTGTCCATCTCAAGGAACATTTTACAGCTTCTTTTGTTGATGCTTCTGCCATGGTCAGGTTTTTCTCCCCAAACATACAGTTTTGGGTTGCCCTGACTCCACCTTTTCTCAGAAGGCAGCAGGAACTGCCAGAGCCTAGGAGAGGATACCAGGTGCATAAAAGGTATGTCCAATCACTTTTCTTTTAGGATGTCCCAATGGACGTACATTGCACACCATCATGCTCCAAATGCCACAGCTGGCAACTGCCCGTGTCAAAGGCAGGAGACACAATCTACCTCCTGTCCCTGCTGGTGGTGCCACTAACATCTGCATCCACAATATATGGAAAGAACCACCTTTGCTTGTTGTACCTTTTGTGGCTGTCTGGCTGCTGGTAGGGCTGGCACCAGGAAACCTTGAGTTGGGGCAGCTGCCCAGGCCCAGAGCTTCTGGTAGGGCCCACTCCCAACCCATACACCTCCCCGCCATTTGTCTTCTGTGCCCTTCCCTATGCATTTGCTTGCAAGTGCTACCACCCATGCTCCCAGCTTCCTAACACTGATGTGGAAAGGCACACAGGTGGTACACAGCAGCACTATCAGCTGTACACACCAGCTGTTTTGGTCAGGGAAAGGGCATGAATGCAGTGCCGGTAGGCAGTGAGAGAGCTTGGGATCGGGGGAAGGATGTACAGTCATAAGGAAACGTGCAAGTAGGTGGGTGGAAAGGGAGGCATGGAGGGGCTGGTGGTAAGTAGAAAGGGGCCCAGGGGCCCCCAAAACCTGGAACCGACACTAGCTGCTCGTCAGCTGGATGGGATATGGCAAGTCAACAGGTTCCAGGGGGTTGGATCAGATGAAACTTAGTTTGATCCGGGAAGGCAACTCTCATTTTACAAAATGAGAGAATAAACCTACTGTAACTAGGCACCATCCGTCATGTGATGGGTGTTCTTTAAATTGAGTCCTTCTCACCAAAGGGAGCCAATGGAATTAAGCAACCTGAACATAGCCTAGAGTTGTTGTTACAGCCCCTGGGCCTTCAGATCAGTTGCTTGACAGGTAAGTCGAAATCCTGGATTTGGAATTGGAGGCACCGGTCTACTCATACTGATAGGTTCTGCTTCTGGTAAACAAGTGCTGTTACACACTCTTTGAGATTTATGGATCAAAATGTGGTCTGTGTGTATTTTCTAACCAATGAAGCCAACCACAGTGCCACCTGGAAAACTAACATGTGATTCTGTAATACCATGAAACACATACATCTCATCACTTACTTACTTCCTTTTCCTAATCTCCAGAATAGGTGGAATTTCTCTCAGTAAGTCCAAGCAAGCTTTATTTTGACACAGTGTCCACGACACTCCAGAACCCTAATGCATAAGAGTGTCCATTTCCCCCCCTCCCGATATAATCAAGGATAAATGAATGTTTTTTCCTGCAAGGAAAAGCTATATGCCACATATATATATGACGAAGCTACCGTATACCAAATCAGACCATTGGGCCATCCAGCTGAGTATGGACCAACTCTGACCAGCTGTGGCTCTCCAGCATCTCAGTCTCTCCCAGGACCTCCTCCCTGAGATTCTTTACCTTGACATGGTGGAGACTGACCCTGGACTTTCATCATGGACAGCGCTGCACTCTAGCAGCAAGCCACTGCCCTTCCCCTATCAACACCCACCACCACCACTTTCTTTTAATGTGTTAGCTTGTGTAGGAGACTTTTCCAAGCAGGAAGAAGATGGGAGCGAGTCACAGAAAGAGGAGAGACAGCAGACGAGGGAGAATGTCTTACTGGCTTTCTGATTCCTCAGCCTTCCTTGGGGAGTGGAGGAGGATCTTTGAGTCACCTAAGGAAGCAGGAAGAAATCAGGCACCTTTAGGGTTTCATCTGCACAGGCATTGTGGTACTTCCCCTGCTGGAGAACTGTAGTTTTAAAGAAGGGGAACATTCAGCAAAAACTCTCAAGAGGACACTGACAGCCCAAAAAAATGCCTCCAGCTCAAACATTAGCAGCTAACCATCAGTCAGGGAGATGGCCCCGTTTGGCATACCATGTACACTTCTGGTTGCAGTATGTCAAAGCAGATGTTGCAGAGCTGGGAAAAGTGCAGAAGAGGGCAACCAGATAATCATGCAGGTTGGAGCACCATTCCTATGAGGAACAATCACAACTTTCCAGTTTAGAAAAAAGGCAGTAGGGGGGTCATGATGTTAGAGGTTTATAAAATTATGCATGAGGTAGGGAAAGGGGATAGAGTGTATTGTTTTCTCCCATGATACTAGAACTTTGGGGCACCTGATGAAGTTGATGGGCAATAGGGCTCAGGACGAATAAAAGGAAGCAGTCCTTTACACAAGAAGTAATTAAATTGTGGAATTCAGTGGTGGATTTAGTGATTGCCGTGAGCACAGATGGCTTGATAAGGGGGTGAGGCAGATTCATGGAGGAGATGTCCACCAATGGCTTCTAGCCATGGTGACTAAAGGAAACCTCTGAAGGTTAATACTAGGAAGAATCAGGGGGAAGGCCCTGGCCTCCGAATATGTTCAGTTTGGATGTCAGGGCTAGTAGCCATCAAGAGACTTGTTACCTCAACCATAAAGTGACGTGGCTAACCAAAATACTCCAAATTATCATGCCCAGAGCATTTCCTGATGGCTCAATCCTCTGGGAGTGCTTCAGTCAAGAGTGATCTTCTTTGGCACCATTTGTGGGTCACTTCATTCTGTATAGTTCTAAAATGTATTTGCCTAGCCCCTTGAGATCAGGCTAGTTATAAGTCTGGGGAAAAGTGAAGGGGAAGAGAAGAGAGCCCACTCACTTGCTCTTTCCTCAGGGTCTTCAAGAATCAGGGCAGCGTTCTCAAAGCGGCTGTAAGAACACTTCTGAGCCATCATGGCATCCTTTTGAGGGCTCGTCCTAGAGATGGGAGTGGAAAACACAAGTGGGATGATGGACATGAGGCAGCAAAAAGGGAGTGGGGAGAGCAGGATAAACAAGAACGAACCAAGAAGAGGAAAATGCCAGAAGGAGACTGAGGTGGTGCTACTGAAGAAGTGTTTTCCCCGCTCAGAATTAACAACACTGGGGGAAGATTATTCGCAAGAGGAAGTGGCGGCCAGTGTTTAATTTCTCCCTCACCCGATGTTCCATACGTCTGAGGGAAGGTTGCAGGTGTACTTTCTCCTCATATTATTTTATTCATTTAGTCAAGCAGCCTGCTCAGTTCAGAACTGAGGCCTACCTACCTTTTTCATGTCTGACCTCTGTGCTCTATTTGTACACTGGCTTCTGGAAAGGGAAGTATGTTGAGAAGGCTCTCCTTTGGGCGTTAGAACAGTGGGTGGACCATGTTGCACAAGGAGTGCTAACCGCAGAGTTCAAGATGTTGGGTACCCCACAGATCTTTAAAAGTAGTGTCTGAATGAATACAGGGGCGGCTGCGGCCACACACACTAAATAATGCACTTTCAGTTCACTTTCCAACTGGATTTTGCCAGTTCACACAGTAAAAATCCAGTTGGAAAGTGTACTGAAAGTGGATTGAAGAAGAAGAAGAGAAGAGATTGGATTTATACCCCGTCCTTCACTACCCAAAGGTGTCTCAGAGCGGCTTACAAACTCCTTTCCTTTCCCCTCCCCACAACAGACACCCTGTGAGGTAGGTGGGGCTGAGAGAACTCTTGACAGAAACTGCTCTTTTTCAAGAATAGCTGTGCCAGAGTTATGGCTTGCCCAAGGTCATCCAGCCAGGTGCAAGTGGAGGAGTGGGGAATCAAACCCAGTTCTCCCAGATTAGAGTCCGCGCACTTAACCACTACACCAAGTGGCGTCACAGGTCTGTTTTACATTCAACATGTAGTCACCCCATTTGGTTCCCTGTAGTCCTCTTATTATTTCAGACTGAGGAAAGCTGTGTGTGCGCCCGTGCGCATGAACTGATTGATTTTAAACCGTCACAATCTCAGAGCTGGGATTACAGAACAAAGCCCAGCCTCTGACTCAAGTTCATAGGCTTAACTTCATACGCTTTGACTTCCTTCCGAGCTGCGCCAAAGCACTGTCCAGCAGGAGACGGTTTTACACATCAAGCAACAGTTCTACAGTTACACCAGAAGCCAACCAATATAGAAAAACAAGACAAGACCCTTTTTTTTGGAAATTTTTTAAAAAGGAAACTTTATTGAAATGTAAACAAAAGCTCTTATTTCCATGCTGGACACTAACAGCCGAAAACAGTTCAGAGTCTTGGATGCTTTGATCAGAAGGGAGGGTGGACAGAGAAACGGCTAAGGAATACGGTCCAGCTCCCTGTCCAAAACGTAAAGGGGGTCCTAGGAGTTCTCCATCTCCGAGCAGCTCTCAAATCCATTGTACGAAGCAGTGATGTCCTAGAATAAGGGACGTTACCTACGGGGTTGCTCATGAGCCCACAGAAAGGCTGTTTACTGTGCTTAAGGTACGAGACAAAGTCTTTGCTCCGTCCCTGCTTGCTCCGCACCTCCTGTCCAAGTGGCCGACACACTAAGTTTCACTCTCCTTCCCCCCATCAGAAACATGAAGAGAATCATAAATCAGAGCTGTGCTATATAAAATGTCATAGCTCACTGGTAGGTCCCAGGTTCAATCCCTGGCGTCTCCAATTAAAAAAAGATCAGGTAGTATGCGATATAGAAGAACTCTACCTGAAACCCTAGAGACTTACTGTCAGTCGGAGTAGACAATACTGACCTTAATAGACCAAGGAGCCGACATAGAATACGGCAGCTTCATAACAGGCTAGATTGAGCCAGAGGACTGCCACAGTGACCCACCAGATGTGTACTGGAAGCTCTCAAGCAAGGGATGATAGATGGTCATCCTTGGTTGTTCACCACAACTCTTAATATACTATCTCTGATATGGGAGGTTCCATGTTTAGCTATCAAGACTGTTACGGACTGATCGGTCATCTAGAATTTTGTAACACATTTTTGAAAGCTCAGGTTTAGATGGGAGTGTCTGATCTATGAGGACATTACTATAAACACCAGAATAAACCATCAGCATGAGCCACCCTTATGGATGCTACCTGACTGAGATGCCATTTTACAAAGGCAAAACAAATTGATGGAGGATAGGTCTGTTATCGGCTATGACCCACCCATTGGTATACCTCCAATTATGAAATATAGAGGAAACAAGAAGAGAAGGAAGGTCTACCACCAGCACACCCTGCTTGTGAGCTTCCAGAAGAAAGCGACCAGAAAACAGAATTATGGTTGTTATAGTTGTGGCCATGTTGCACATGGCCGGGTAAAGTGGACAGGGTAAAATGGCCACGGTCAGGGGTCATTTCGTAGAAAAAGAGCTAGGGGAACTCATTAGCATAACTCATTAGCATATGCCACACCCCCTGACATCAGGGGCCTGGCGGTGGACCTGCAGCGGGAGTGCGAGGAAGCCCCGCCAAGGCCCTCCCTGGCCCCAGGCAGGCAGGGGTGGGGAGAGGCAGGGAGGAAGCAACTTACCCTCCCTCTTCTCCTGCCTCCTGGCTGAATGAGGGCTGGAAGCGGGGCGGCCGGAAGCAGGGGGCGGGGCTTCGTCATGTGCCTCGCCCCCTGCACCTCACCCGGGGGAACTGCATTCCCCCGCGTTCCCCCCGAAATGACCTCTGGCCACGGTATACATGTCCGATCAGCCTACTTTGCTACATGACACAATTGGTGTACCCCCGCCCCCATTTTGGCAGAACCACAGATCACACAGGGCAACAGCTGGCACATTAAATGGACAGTTGTTTGGACATATCAGCAGAGGAGTGGCCTCCAATGCCTCTCTATATTGTTCTCAAGCACAAGATAAATAGTGTCAACCAATACTTTATGCACAGGGATTGCGTGTGCGCCATGATTCTGAGATTTCACCAGACAAGTATGGGATTTGACACTGGGTTCCATACTTATCTTGACAATGAGCTGTCATTCAATAAATAATAATAAATAAGTGTGGGGTGTCACCCGGTGAAAAGTCGGGAATCAGTGTTCAAAAGGCAAAGCCTCAATACCTTATAGTAGCTTTCATTATAATTCTATATTTTTATCCAACTCTTCGTCCCAGAGTGGCACACACGGGTTCTCTCCTCACCACCACTCTTTTTAAAATCAATTCTCACAATAATTCCTGTGAGGTATGTTAGGCTAAGAGGTAGTGAGTGACTGGCCCAAAAATCACCTCATGACTTTCAATGAGGAGTGGGAATCTGAACCCTGCCCCTCCACAGTCCTAGTCTACTCTACTCACTACACCACAGCAGCTCTAATATATCCTTGCTTTTTCCAATAACTATGGGCTTAGTTGAAAAGCTACAACTTCTCCAGGCACAAAATGCAAGCCACCTTGGCACAGATTGGATCTTTACTGAACACGCACACAGCCTTGCCTATAAAATCCTGTTTTGTCTGCCTGACTCCCAACACGTCTCTCTTCCTTACCACCACAGACGAACTCCCTCTCCAAAGCGACCAAACCCCGGCCTTCGTGACTGTCTCCCTACTCCTAGGTCCTTCTTCTTAATTCGCCTAAACCTGCCCATTTTCAATCCCAAAGCTGAAAAGGAGAAGAAAAAAAAAACACCCTTCCACTTCGGTTTCTGCTGGCTCTTGAACGCCATGCCAAGACTTTGCCTGCGTCAGGAACTTGAAGGCAACTGCTGTAAGTTTCATTTATCACCACAGGCGCGTCCGTTCAGACGACAAGCCAAACATTCAACAGCCTCAATCAGAGGCAACGAGGCTCTCACCGAGACATACTACAGACCAAACTACATCCAGACACTAAAGACAGTACAATTGGCACACCATTAAGCAAAGGAAGATGGGACCCATTCCAGAAAGATTACATGAATAAAACAGGAGGCCAGCGGCGCCTTAAGGGCGGGTACCACTAGACCCCTGTTTTACTTTATTGCTACAGACCAACACAGCTACCCATCTACAGTAAAGGGTCAAATATCTAAAGAGATAGCCACTAAATTTCTTGAGAGCTTAAAAAAAAACTTGGGGGGGGGGGAAATTGATTCATCCTCCCCACAAGGACGCCCAGCCATGGCCCTATTTGACATGGGCTCTTGGCTTTTAAAATGTGGACGGGTGGGTGAAACGGGCAATACTGTACTCGCTGACACTTGGAGTGAGGAACTTTCCACTTAGAAGGACTTCAGAAGACTCCGAACTGGGGAGGGAAACATCCCATCTACACGATGTCTAAAATGCACATGTTTTGAGCAGAGGCCTTCTTCGAGCTAAGGAAGAAGAAGAAGAAGAAGAAGAGGAAGAGGAAGAGGAGGAAGAGGAGGAAGAGGAGGAAGAGGAGATTGGATTTATACCCTGCCCTTCACTTGGAGTCTCAGAGCAGCTTACAAACTCCTTTCCCTCCCCCTCCCCACAACAGACACCCTGTGAGGTGGGTGGGGCTGAGAGAACTCTGACACAAACTGCTCTTTTTCAAGGACAGCTGTGCCAGAGCTGGTGACTGACCCAAGGTCACATCAGGAGGTGCAAGTGGAGGAGTGGGAATCAAACCGGGATCTCCCAGATTAGAGTCCGCACACTTAACCACTGTACCAAACTGGTTCTATAAGGTTTTACAAAGTGGCTTACGACTTTGTTCTCCCCTCCTGCATTTGAATTTCTATTTTCTTGAGCGGGCGGGGGGGAAGGGGATAGACGGCTGACTTTCAAAGCCCTGACCTTCGCAAACATGCCCTTCATCACTTCTTTAAATACAGCTTGCCACTAATACTACCCATGCTGTTTGCGCTACAAAAATCTGTACAGGCTTGAGGAAGAATTGTGAAATAATTTCTGCCCACGGTGCATTCTTTTACACAGAAAAGCAGGTTTTCATCCAGTGAATCGGTTCACATGTGATACCTGACCACAGCTTTATACAACCTCTCACACTCCAATTGTTGCCCTGGTGTGTTCCACTTAGTGACTTTCTCAGCTGCTTCCTAAGTTTCTGCTTAGAACAAAGCACCGTCTGCCGTAACGTCAGCACTGGCAAAGGGTAGTTTCCATTTGCTATGCAAACCAGCAGGAAAAGCTGCTCTGCGACCCTGGTTGCAGAGGGAGAGGGCAAACCGTGGTTTCCCGTGTCCCGATTTGATGGAAAGCTACGGTTTGGGTAAACAGGAAGCTACTAACTGAATCAGAAGGAGCAGAAGGCGGAGGGGATACACAAGCTTGAGATCCAATCATAGAAACACCAAATCATGGTTCAACAATATATATGAACTCATCCCAAACATCTGATAAAGACGCAGGGACTCTGTTTTAATGTATGACGGCGGCAGTCCTATGCCCACTGATTTGGAAAGCAGCGCCACTGGACATAGTGGGATTCACTTCTGAGTGAACGCGCTTGACTATGCTCTCTAACTGTATGGCATGTTGGTATTACATTCAAATATTTTAAACCAGGTTTGATTTAGCCACTTACTTTTTATGTCTGATTATTTTTTTAAAGCAAAATAATTGAGTTTCATACCCCCAAATGACATTCTGGTCTCTTCGCCCTCTTCTCTAGAAAGCTCAGCTCGTAACATGTGCATGGACATTTTTTAAATAGAATGTTTTATAAAGTAATTTCCCCCCTTTTGCCTCCTTGAAAGAAAAAACTGTGATTCCCCTTTCCCCTGGCCTTTTGTAACCCATGTAAAATCCATAAGTCAGGGTCCATTCCCACCTCCTATTTCAGACTCCAATGTAAGCAGATAAACTGTTTAATCCAGGGGTGTCAAACTCATTTGTTAGGAGGGCCGGATCTGACATAAATGAGACCTTGTTGGGCCGGGCCATGTATGTCATAAAATGTAATGCCAGGTAGTGGAGATATAAACTTTATAAAGGACACAAATTTTTTTTGTTAATTTAAAATAAAAACATGCTTAAAACATTAGCTCTGTAAGCTGCAAACCTACTTTTGATTTATTGACATTCATGTTTTAGGTTAAAACATGAAATGGCTGAGTGATTAAGAGAGTCTGGTGAAGCAAGCTATGATGCAGCAGCAGAACTGGAAGCAGGAGATGGCCACTCTCAGTGCGGGCCTGATAGAAGCTCTCTGGGGGCCTAATCCGGCCCCCGGGCCACATGTTTGACACCCCTGGTTTAATCCTAAACAGTATTACTCCTGTATTAAGCTCATTACTTTCAGACAGCTTCGACCAGAGTGACTCTGCATAGGAAGTGCACAGCACCAATGGACTCACTCCAGACTACCAACCAAAATCAACACACATCTTGCTGTCTACTCTGCTTAATCTACAGAAAATGTCTATTTCACCTCCCTCTCACCAAACCAAGAAACTGAAGAAGAAGAAGAAGAGATTGTATTTATACCCCGCCCTTCACTACCCAAAGGTGTCTCAGAGCGGCTTACAAACTCCTTTCCCTTCCCCTCCCCACAACAGACACCCTGTGAGGTGGGTGGGGCTGAGAGAACTCTGACACAAACTGCTCTTTTTCAAGGACAGCTGTGCCAGAGCTTGCGACTGACCCAAGGTCACATCAGCAGGTGCAAGTGGAGGAGTGGGGAATCAAACCCGGTTCTCCCAGATTAGAGTCCGCACACTTAACCACTACACCAAACTGGCTCTCACTAACCCCCACCTCCAGCAACCAACACACAGCCTATAGTAGACCTACTTTCCTATACTGATCGGCAAAACCAAAGAGATGCCATTTACTCGTACCTTGCAGCCAGTCAAAGGCTGGAGACATTTCTAGTGAAAGTTATCATAGGCACTGTTACCCAAGGGAAGGCGGAACAGCCCTGTATTTCTTCTGTCCTGCACTGTTGCCTCTGGTCAGACAGGTTTCCACAACCCTGCAAAACCTGTTTACCAGAGACAACGGAGGGATCAGGTCCACGCCACAGGCCCCCAGCGCCACTTTCTTCCCGGCTCTCTGAAATAACTATCTTTTTGTTCCCAGTTTAAGAAACAAAAAATCACAAGAGAAAGAGAATGGCCAAGACATTTTGGTACTGAAGGCAAACAATCCAAATCCCCCCTCCCAATGGTAAAAATGTAACACTGACCAGTGTTCCCTCTAAGCTGAGTTAGTGTGAGCTAGCGCACAGTTTTTTAGCCTCCCGCTCACACATTTTGGTCTTAGCTCAGGAAGGATGGCTCCAGGGCAAACTAATTTATACGTAGTAGCCAAATCGCTTGCTCACAACTTTAATGCCAGTAGCACACAAAGTAGAATTTTTGCTCACAGGACTCCACAGCTTAGAGGGAACATTGACACTGACTGGTTTTTCACGGGTATCCTTTAAGGGGATCATGAAATCTACCACATGAGACCAGTCCAAGTCAATATGCCTAAGAATGGATCCAGCACTGACGGGAAGGATTCGTTTCAATAACCACCCTGATAACTGTTCTCTTAATCAATGTAGCTCAACAACAACAAAAAAACCCCTTCCAAAACTAAATGATAATCTGAAGAAAGTTCATGGCGGCTTTTTGGATCCAAGACAGTTAGAACAAAACATCCACTGAGGGAGCACAAGGTAAGTCTCTATGGCAACAGGCAGTGGATCACACTGAGCGATACAGGATAGGATGCCTGTCTGGATCAACAATAATTCCCCCGTGTGTAAGCCTCTGATCACTTTGGAACTGAATAATAATGTAAAATTGAAAAAGGTAAGCAGTAGGATCTGCTCTTCTAAACTAAATGGCTCCTCTTCTTATGGCATTAAAAACTGCAATCAAACCAAGACGGGGTGAGAGAAAAAAACCCCAGCAATTGATGCTATATAAATAAGCCCACACACTTACAGGTTCTACCCATAAAGCATATTAAAAAAAAAAAGAAGTTGGATGTAAAACCAAGTCTTGATGTCAAGAAAGATCTCAAGACACAGGTGGAGGACCAGCTGTTGAGAAGACACAGCAGAGAACGGCGATCAATGGCTGTTTTCAGGTTCAGGCAGCTTCAGGGAAGAGGGGAGGGGAGAAGAGAAGGAAAGGGTGGGGAAGAAAAAGAGAGAGAGAGAGAAATTAGACCCAGGATGGCTGGGGCTCACATTAATCACATTTAAGATGCTAATGAAGCTACCTCTCTCCCGAGAACAAGAGCACCAATAGAAAATGGTACCCTGGACACAGTAGCATCCAGAATGTGGTTTACTCTTACAGAATACAGGATCTACATATAACCAGGCAGGGAAAGGGAGCTGTCTTAAAAGCATAAGCAGAGCAGAGAGACCTAAAGAGCCGCAGCAAAGCAGATGCTACAAAATTACAGCTTTAAGAGGTGGTCGGATAAATGTACGGAGCAGAGGTCCATCATGGGCTATTAGCCACAAGATATAGAGGAAACACTCTGCCTGGGGCAGTGATGCTCTGTCTTCTTGGTGCTTGGGGGGGCAACAGTGGGAGGGCTTCTGGAGTTCTGGCCCCGCTGGTGGACCTCCTGAAGGTACCTGGGTTTTGGCCACTTTGTGACAGGGAGTGTTGGACTGGATGGGCTATTGGCCTGATCGAACATGGCTTCTCTTATGTCCTTATATTCTTCTTCAGACATATCTGACAGACATATCTGGCCCCGGATTCATTAGCTTCACCCCTTTCACAGTAGCACTCACAGATGCTAATGCTTCTTTGAATTCCCTACGTCTCAGCCCTTTTTGAGACTATATACCCCCAGTATGTCTCTCTTAGAAGGCCCAGGAGGTTATGGGGCAGCTGGGCAGCTCTGTAGCAGCATGCTGCATTGAGCCTGGACTGAGCCAAGTCTTGTGCAAGTCCCCGGAAAAGGGGTGCAGCCCCACACTGAACCCTCCAAGGTCTTATGCTGCTTCAGAGCTGGTCAAGTTACCCACTCAGCCTTCCCAGCACTGGAAGAGAGAGACGCCCCAGAGCAGAACTTAGGCAGATCAGGAGAGGGAGGGCAAGAAGGGTTGCCACCAGTGCTCAGTTCTCGTGGCCCTTTCTTACACACCCATTGAAATGCCAATCACCACTTTGGGGTCAGGAAGCAATTTTTCTCCAGGCCAGTTTGGCCGAGGATCCTGGAGGTTTTTTGTCAACTTCTGGGCATGGAGCAGGGGTCACTGGGATTGTGGGGGGCCGGCGGGCGTATTTGTTAATTTCCTGCATTGTGCAGGGGGTTGGGCTAGATGACCCTGGAGATCCCTCCCAACTCTATAAATCTTTGATTCCATGATGGTGCAGAGGCCTCTGGAGCTCTCTGTCCCAGCAACAGCTGGGTGCTCCTAGCAAGCTGAGAGGGAAGCCTGAAAGCAGGGCTGATTCACTCACAGACAGCTCAGGGTTCTCTCCCTGTTGGCCGAGGCTCCTTCCAGTCCTGAAGGAAAGGAAGCTCCAGAGGGGACGGCCTCTCCTTTAAGACCAAGAGGACTCTTGAGCTTGGGCCCAACCACCAATGGCCAGAGAGCTCAGCCTGAGTGGGCTTGAGTGACGATGGCACGGGCGGGGTCTCCAGTCCTGCCCCGACCCTGGAAGTCGGTTGGCTGGAGAAGATCCTGCCCACTGGATTACCCTAGACTGGTGGTGGGGAGAACAGGAGGAAGCCACTTTCCCAGATCTGAACATAAGAAGGCAAAACCCGCTTATCCAGCAGTGGCGCAGTCACAAAGCACAAGATCTTCTCTTAGGCATTTTTTTTACCTGCTTTCCCTGCCCATAAGGAGACCCAATGAGGCACAGCAACATTATTTTCCCCCCACCCTGCCCATTTTGTGCTCACAACCACCATCCTGTTGTGTAGGTTAGGTGGAGACCAAGTGGCTGGCCCAACCTCTGCCAGCGAGCTACCCATGGCGGTGTGACAATTTCAACCTGGGCCCCTCAGATCCTGCTCCAACACTCTAAGCACTACGCCACGCTGGCAACTCTGTTTGGATTCAGGGTGCGCAGAAATACAGAGGCAAGTGACAAAGAGGGGGTCACTAGCACTAGCCAAAGGTAAAGGTCTCCTTGCTCGAAAGCCAGTTGAGTCCGACTCTAGGGTTGCGGTGCTCATCTCCGTTTCAAAGCCGAAGAGCCAGCGCTGTCCGAAGACGTTTCCGTGGTCATGTGGCCGGCATGACTAAACACCAAGGTGCACGGAACGCTGTTACCTTCCCACTGAAGTGGTACCTATTTATCTACTTGCAATTTCTTGCTTTTGAACTGCTAGGTTGGCAGGAGCTGGAACTAGAGATGGGAGCTCACTCCGTCATGCGGGACACACGGGTCTCGAACTGCTGAACTACCGACCTTCCACAGCCTGCAGTTCAGCGTCTTAACCACTTGAGCCACCGCAGCTCCATTGCTAGCACTAGCTGAGACCCAAATTAAACATGCCAAAGAGAATAACACACATGCCAAAGAGAACCTCGCTGGCAACTGGGCCGTGACTGGGGACGCTTCCAAAGGGAGGGGAGCTCAAAGCTGTCCACCATAAACAAAAAGGAGGGCCACAGGCGCCGCTTGAAACAATGCGATTTAGATACATCAGTCCACATTCACTTATTCTGCTTCTAAGGCACAGGCATCCAAATGATTCTGAGCATTTGGGAAGGAGTGGGGTGGTGGATGGCAAGGAAGGGGGAGGCAGTTAGTAGCTGGGTGAGATACTTGAAATCCTCTTTGGAACCTGTTGGTTTCTGTGCCCTCACACACTGCCTCCACTCTCCCTCAAATCCGGAGAGCAAGAAACTTGCCTTTTCTTTGTACTTACAATCAGAGTCGAGAACTTTAATACATCAGCTTACGTAGCTGCTATGTGAAATAAGCATGGCTTTGGGCAGGCCTCGCTTAGGCCCCCAGGTGGGAGGGGAAGTGTGCAAAATCAGAAGGCAAGTGCAGACCACGATACGCAACAAATACAAAAACACCTCTTTGTACCAATTCCATACTAGTAGAATGCATGGGGGGGGGGGGGACAAAAAACAATGCACACTGTTCACCCGGACTTCTGTTTAAAACCGGCATAAGCTACTGCCCTGATCTGAGGAGCTCACCACCTACACAGGCAAAACCAAGGCCGCGCCTTTCACAGACATGTCATGCAGCTCATCACCACTCCAGGTGCTTGAACTAATCAAGGTTAATCTCATCCAGCATCACATGCAAAGCAAGCAGACCGAAACGGACATCAATCTGACCCCTTTCACCTTCTGCATGTGAATGGCTCCCCCCCCCCCTTCCAATCCTCCCTCATCAATCTGGCACACAAATCTCAACAGAACCCACCATTCCCTTCCACGCAGGAAATCCAACCAGGAACCACAAAGAGCTTTCCATCCCATCTTCCTCAGACACAACCATGCTCTCCCCTGGCCTCAGTCATCTGTCTGCTGGCTTCTATCCAAGCCAAGCCATTTTTTCCATCTTGCCCAAGACTGCCAAGCATACTAGGGTTGCTAGGTAACCACAGGACACACTGACACCAACTGCTAGGCTGATCTAGAGGTGATGGGGGAATGGTGCTGGATGGTTGCTTAGCAACCGAGAAATCCTCACCTTTCTTCCCTGGACTTAATGGACAGGTTAAGTCAACGAGCAGCTGCTTGTGACTGGGAGCAAGAAGAGCAACATGGGCGACACATGAGCTGACTACCTACAACCCGCTGCAAGATCAGAACCAGCGCTAAAATGTCCCATTTGCCCAAAGGGCACACTGGGTTCAGCTATAATGGGTAAGTGCTTGCTACACGTTCTAGGGTAATCCCAGGATCAGAGACCAACTCCAGCCAGGTGGTTTCTGGATCTACTGCTGGATTTAGGATGGCACTGTATTGGGTATGAGAGTGGCACTGCATTCGGGTTCACGGGTGGGCAAAGCTGCCCCCCGTATATTAACTGAGCTCTCCACTGATGCCAGCCAGCCTTGTAATCTCCAGACCAGAGGCTAACATTCCAAGAGGCACAGAGGACTCATAGGCAGCCCCTTCTAGTATGCAGGCCCTGTGCCTGTGCAGCAGTTCGGGGCGGGGGGAGCATCAGAATGGAGATCCTGAGAGCACAAATGAATACATAGAAAAGCAAGACTCGAACTGCTTAGGCAGTGAAGATATGCTTGAGAATATGCAAGGCAACACCTGCCGAAAACTGCAAAGCCGGAGAACCTATGAACAACACTTGTAGGGGTTTGAAGGGGTGGAGATCCACTGCCCACGTCCTTGCCCCTTCCTAAACCTGGCAAACCATGTAAAATATTAAGCGAATCTGCACAAGCGCCCTTTACACAGATTGCAGAATTTGGTTCTTCCATGGAATTTCAGTGTCTTTTCAGCACACACACACTCGGCCAACGGTAGTCTCCAGCAGGCAAGATGAGATGCTGGACTCCACAGAGATTTAGAACCTGCCAGCTTCCCACCCTCGCGGTCCTTCAGGATTTGGCATTAGCTGTTTCCCAAAATGGACCAACGCCTGACAGAAGAACCCGTTCCCATTGGCTGCAGGGCTCCCAAGATGACCCAACTCAGACACGCCCATACGTACCTCGTTCTCCGCCTCTGTGAAGTGGGGTCACCGGGCTCCCCGTTCATCAGAAGGTGGGCAGTCGAGTGCGGGGGGCAGAGACGCAAGTTCTTCAGGAGCTCCTGCTCATTGAGGAAAGGTTTGAGACAGCCCCGTACCGGGGAGTTCCCCACGCTGCTAGAGCGGGTCAGCGAGCGAGACTGGTTGAACGGCCACGGTGGCTCAACTTCTTCCTTGAGAACTACAAGGGGGAGAAAGAGAACAAAGAGAAGGAAGTCCTCTAGTGTCCAGAATGACCCATGGTGGGTTGCAGAGAGAAGTTGTCCCCTACCACTACCCTCCATTTACCTATTACGCGTCCAAGGACGAGAGCAAATGCCTGCGAGCAGCCCTGAGTTCTTTCGAAAGAGGAGGAATATACTGGGAAGCTTCAAAATGGAGCTTTTCGTTTAACAAAGCAACCATTTAAACGATCAATGGTAGCGACCTCACAATCCATCTGGACTATATACATATCCTTCGCTCCACTACTGATTTTTGGGAAGAAATCTTACCCTGTTAACGCTCTCCAGTGTTACGTTTTGTAGGCAGCTAACAGTGAGACCAGCATTGGAAAAATGCGTGTTCTCCAAGCAACTTGCTACACGTTCTAGGGTAATCCCAGGGTCAGAGGCCAACTCCAGCCAGGTGGTTTCTGGATGTACTGCCGGATTTAGGATGGCACTGTACTGGGTATGAGAGTGGCACTGCATTGGGGTTCATCGGTGGGCAAAGCTGCCCCCCGTATATTAACTGAGCTCTCCACTGATGCCAGCCAGCCAGCCTTGTTATCTCCAGACCAGAGGCTAACATTCCAAGAGGCACAGAAGACTCATAGACAGCCCCTTCTAGTATGCAGGCCCTATGCCTGTGAAGCAGTTCGGGGCGGGGGGAGCATCAGAATGGAGATCCTGAGAGCACAAATGAATACATAGAAAAGCAAGACTCGAACTGCTTAGGCAGCAAAGATATGCTTGAGAATATGCAAGGCAACACCTGCTGAAAACTGCAAAGCCGGAGAACCTATGAGCAACACTTGTAGAAGTTTGAGGGGATGGAGATCCGCTGCCCACATCCTTGCCCCTTCCTAAACCTGGCAAACCATGTAAAATATTAAGCAAATCTGCACAAGCGTCCTTTACACAGATTGCAGAATTTGGTTCTTCCATGGAATTTCAGTGTGTTTTCAGCACACACACACTCTGCCAACGGTAGTCTCCAGCAGGCAAGGCGAGATGCTGGACTCCACAGAGATTTAGAACCTGCCAGCTTCCCACCCTCGCGGTCCTTCAGGATTTGGCATTAGCTGTTTCCCAAAATGGACCAACACCTGATAGAAGAACCCATTCCCATTGGCTGCAGGGCTCCCAAGATGACCCAACTCAGACACGCCCATACGTACCTCGTTCTCCGCCTCTGTGAAGTGGGGTCACCGGGCTCCCCGTTCATCAGGAGGTGGGCAGTCGAGTGCGGGGGGCAGAGGCGCAAGTTCTTCAGCAGCTCCTGCTCATTGAGGAAAGGTTTGAGACAGCCCCGTACCGGGGAGTTCCCCACGCTGCTAGAGCGGGTCAGTGAGCGAGACTGGTTGAACGGCCACGGTGGCTCAACTTCTTCCTTGAGAACTACAAGGGGGAGAAAGAGAACAAAGAGAAGGAAGTCCTCAAGTGCCCAGAATGACCCATGGTGGGTTGCAGAGAGAAGTTGTCCCCTACCACCACCCTCTGCCTTTCCATTTTCCTATTACGCGTTCAAGGGCAAATGCCTGTGAGCAGCCCTGAGTTCTTTCGAAAGAGGAGGAATATACTGGGAAGCTTCAAAACGGAGCTTTTCGTTTGACAAAGCAACCATTTAAACGATCGACACTTTATCATCTCAATGTTAGCGACCTCACAATCCATCTGGACTATATACATATCCTTCGCTCCACTACTGATTTTGGGGAAGAAATCTTACCCTGTTAACATTCTCCAGTGTTACGTTTTGTGTGCAGGCAGCTAACAGTGAGACCCGCATTGGAAAAATGCGTGTTCTCCAAGCACAGGCTACCCTGGAATGCAAGGGTTACCTTTTGCTGGCTCTCCAAGCCCTGAGACATGTTTGAACATTCACAGCAATACAGAAAGGGCAAATGAATCGTTCGCCTTTGAACACAGACTGCTTTACACCCCTGCAGCTTCTCGCCCGGCTACATGAGAGGCCTTCTAAGGAACGCCAGCTCAGACGTCCCAAAACGTAGGCAGCCTGCCGAATCGAGGAGCGGAATCCAGAGTGCCTTGACAAGGGCGTTGTTTCAGATCCAGCGTAGCCTTTTCTCACACTCCCTGGCTTATGGTTTAACCCAGACAGCCACTCCATCTTTCGGTAAGAACAGACAGGAACGAGTTCCACCGAAATCAAGCCCTGACCTGGATGTCTCAGGTGAGCCGGATCTTGTTACGCAAAGGCAGGCAACGGTAAGATCACCTCCGTTTGTCTCTTGCTTTGGAAACCGGCCAGGGGTGGCAAAACCGCAGCTCGGGAGCCGCGTGTGGGTCTTTCACACGGTCTAATTTAACATTAATAAAAAGCAAATCTGCATATTTTCCAATAAAAATGTGGGTGTGTGGTATTCGTTCATGTCTTGCAGCTCTCAAAACGCCTGACATTTATTCTGCGTGGCTGTTGTGTTAAGCGAGCTTGGCCACCCCTACCCTATGGGGTTTTCTGCCACCACCAAAATCAAGGGGAAAACGTACACATCCTCTCTGTCTCACAAAGTAAGCCATCCCTCCCTGTACAAGTAGGTCAAACTGGGTGCTGTACCTCCACCTGCCAGCCTGCCAGCAAGGAAAATGGCTTCCTCTCCCTGCCTTCACAAGCAGCTCTCTCAACTTCCCCCTATATGCACTATCTTACCACTCTACATTATTGTGGAGCTTTTTCATTCGCAGGACTGAACATGGCACCTACAATGGTTTTGCAAGGGAGATTTTTGAATAGGCCCTACACTATGGGGTTTTCTGCCACCACCAAAATCAGGGGAAAAACTTAACACATCCTCTCTGTCTCACAAAGTAAGCCATCCCTCCCTGTACAAGTAGGTCAAACAGGGTGCTGCACCTCCACCTGCCAGCAAGAAAAATGGCTTCCTCTTCCTGCCTTCATAAGCAGCTCTCTCAAGTTCCCCCTATATGTACTATCTTACCATTCTACATTATTGTGGAGCTTTTTCATTTGCAGGACTGAACATGGCACCTACAATGGTTTTGCAAGGGAGATTTCTGAATAGGCCCAACACTGATAGAATTTGCCCTTGTGGCCTTAACAGGATTGATACTTCCTTTCACACCCTGTTGGAATGCAGATTTTTTGAGATTATGAGGGGTTAGTATATTAAACCTTTATTCAACCAATCATCCCCCTCTGGAAACTCTGGCTCTTTTGCTCAGTTATAAGGATCCTAAGATCACTCTAGCAATCGCAAAATTTGTCTCAGTCCTTTTAGCCCTTGCATCTAAAAAATAAGAAAGAAGTGTTTTCCGCTGCTCAAGATCCGTGAATCAATGAGCTTCTAAGGATACAAAAAGAAAATCCTCTCAAGTGAAGTCAAGTTAGCCCCGGCTCCCTCCAAGAGGGAACTGCTCACTTTGTGATCTAAAAGACACATCAGGTAAGAATCTCTTACACTCTCGGTCTGACAGGGAGTAAGGTTTTATGTCTTCCTCCGGACGCTTGGGAGGCAACTTCCTCGCTGGAGCTACAGGGAGAGAGCAGAGAGAACACTTAGAATATTCCAGTACAAAAGGGTGCCCGCAGAGTTATCAGCCACCATTTTGAGGGGATATAAGGTCTTCTGAATACCCAAAAGTCAAGCAATGAGGAAAAGCCTTTCTAAAATGGATGGATAAAATAAAAAGGACAAAAACCTGAGGGGTGGTTGTTTATGAATTACTTCAGAAGAGAAGAGTTCCCAAACAGTAGATTAGGTATATGATTAAAAAAATATTCCTCTCATTGCTGAAAGATCAACCACGGCAATTCAACAAATTTCCAGAGCTGTTCTCACTAGCAGAAGACCCCCCAACATTTGATTACAGTAACAGCCATACGGTTTGCAGATTCCTGGCTGATGCTCAGTTCATTAGCCATGGCTATGTTATTCTACAATAAAATCATCTTCAAAAGATGAAATATGTGAGCTCAAGTTGGCAAGGAATGAATGTGAGCTTCTCTTTGTCTGACTCCATGTTCCTGTTCATGGTTGTTACAGCAGCTGCCTGCTTTCCTCTGCAAATATGAGGACTAGAAACTAGAAACTTGCTTTTTAAAGGTTTAACACAAAAGGTGATACTCGTGTTAAGCCTTGAGGCAACACCAAAGTAAGGGGACAGAGCAGGATATGTTGATCTATGGAAAGATGATTCAATCCTTGACAGCATTCTCTACGCACAGCTGAAGTAGGCAATTTTAAACTGGTCATCTGTGAAATTCACTGTTCTGAGCACAAGCTTGGAGTGCTCAAAGTAGGATCCTATATGGGTTCCAGTAACTTTTACTGGGGTCACAAGGTTGCCGCAATTCAGAAATGACTTGACGGCATGTAACACACACAGCTTTTAGTGGGTAGTGGCAACATGAGCAAAGAACTCCCTTCTTGCCTGAGAGAAAGATCTCTGTGCAACCTAGACGTCTGCTGTCTTAACCCCAACAACACAGCTGATTCACTAAGACCTGGATAACAACCACCCTTCTAACAAACAGGGAGGTCAACTGCATCAGTTCAGTGAAACTCTCGCTTGAAATTTCAGTCTATTTTTGGATTCCAAGAAAAGCCATTTATTGCCCACAGACTTGACCTCATTACAAATGCAGCATGAGGTAATGGCACAGGTCATTAATGGCCTTTAACGATCTTTAACGCCTTCTATGGCCTCGGATCCACTATCTATAGGACTCTCCCTTTCTCTAGGTCCCTGTGAGCCAGCTGCAGTCCTCAGCCTGGCATCAACCCCAGGCTGTGCCTTCTGCTTTGTGGAGTGAGTGCCCTGAAGAGGTAGAGAGGGTATCTTTAGCAATTTTTAGAAGATGCAACAAGGCAGTTTCATTTGGCAGGGCTTTTAGCTGGGTATAGACTGCAGGCATCTTTGGGGGGGGTCTGGGGTTTAATTTTGGATCTGGTGTACAGTTTGGTGTAGTGGTTAAGTGTGTGGACTCTAATCTGGGAGAACTGGCTTTGATTCCCCACTCCTCCACATGCAGATGCTGGTGTGACCTTGGGTCAGTCATAAATTCTTTCAGAGCTGTTCTCTCAAAGGCAGTTCTCAAGAGAGCTCTCTCAGCCCCACCTACCTCACAGGGTGTCTGTTGTGGGGAGGGGAAGGGGAAGGAGATTGTAAGCCGCTCCGAGACTCCTTCGGGTAGTGAAGAGCAGGGTATAAATCCAATCTCTTCCTCCTCCTCCTCCTTCGGCTTTAAATCGTGACGTTCTTGACTAATTTTGTAAGCTATCTTGGGCCACCAAGAAAAGCGGCATATAAATATTGAAATTAAATATGTCATCTCTTATTCAGTCCAGAGTGGGAAACCAAGCCCCATGTGTAGCATACACAGGTTCCATAAGCAGCAAATGTGAGTGCTAGGTGTACACCACACAAGAATATGACTCTGATACATTAGTTGAAATCCTGGGCTGCTCAGGATTAAGACCTCAACACAAGAACAGCGGCAAAACTGGGAGCGGTCAACCACTCAGAAACTACAAGGTGGATCATCCTCTATATCACGCCACCACCTCCCTGGGGCTTGCGCCGGAGCGCAGTGGCCCCAGGGAGCAAAGAGGAGGCCCGTCGCCGGCTCCCTGGGGCTTGTGCCGTAGCACTGCCACCCCAGGGAGGCCAGAGGAGGCCCGTCACCGGCTACCCGGGGCTGCCCCCC